>NW_005187595.1:660415-673504 GCF_000239375.1 Pundamilia nyererei
CGCTGTGACGTAATCGGTCTACAAATGCGGCCTCAGGAGGATGCAACCCATGAATTTGGACATGTCCAGAGTATAATCGCAGCCTTTGCGGTTAGAAAATTGCACTTGATCATGTCGCGATATTATCGCAAATGCGATATATCGTTCAGCCCTACTTAAAATGGTGTCGTCCCCCCCTCCCCCAGTTTTCCTTATTGGAACTTACTGGAAAGAGTAGTTTGAACATATTTGACACAATTTAGTTTAATGAACTGTGTCCAGCTTTCAAAAGGGGGCCCTGTTATGTTTTTCATTTGTGGATGCTCATATTAAACACGTTTCAAGTAATGAGGTCCGTGCATGTAAAAGTAATCACCAAAGCTCTTTTTTGCCTGTTTTTGTCTCTGTGTGATGTCACTGAGAATGAATATCCCTGCCTGGTCTGTGGTCAGCTCAGGCTTATAGATCTGACCCTACCCACCTGCTGTTTAAACCATCTCTATATTTAAGGGGGCTTAAAGGCCCAGTTTGAGATAAATGAGGGTTATTTTGAACTCTGAAATCACGCAAAGCTACTTTAATAGAATCCTAGAATAAACATAATAAACTGAAAATAAGCCTGTAGTATCTTCTCTTGAGACATGATGTCTTTATAAATGTTATAAACAATCCAAACAAACATGACTTACAAGTGACCTCATGGCTCCTCATAATTGCTATATTTTGTAGTTAATTTGGTAAAATAAATACTGTGGGCTTGGCAACGTTTCTAAAGGGCAAAAAGAGGGCAACAATTCAACAACATATTAGTTTAGTCTTAAATTAAGATATTTTGGTTCCCCACTAGAGTTTGAGCTCCACCATTTACCACGTACAAATGGAAAATGAAATAGCTGCAACAATTTATTGAAATTTGTGCAAACATACATGGAAATAAAGTATAAAACAGAGTTTGTGCAATTCTAACATCCTTGAAGCTCCACTTTTGGTGTGACCACCTCTGTTCTTCAGCACAGTCTGAACTCTTTTAGGCAGGTTTCTTGTCATTTCCTTAAGTAGTCTTCAGGAATAATTCTGCCGGTTTCTTGAATGACATTCAAAGCTCTCCTTTGGATGTTTCTGGCTCTAGGGAGGCCAATCCATGACTGATAGTGCTTCATTGTGTGTTTTTCTATCCAGGTATGCTTTACTGCATTGGCAGTGTGTTTGGGATCATTGTCATGCTGAAAAATGAAGCTAATGGCAATCAGATGTTTTCTAGATGGTATTGCATGGTGAATCAATCAATGGTCCTTTTCTCTGTTCATAATTTTATGGATTTTGACAAGATTTCCAACACAAATAACTGAAATGCAACTAAAACCAAGACAGAGCCTCCACTGTGTATTACAGATGGTCATAGACACTCACTGTTGTACCTCTCTCCTGACCTTCTACATACACATTGATGATGATTTGAACCAAAAATTTCAAAATATTTGGATTCATCGCTCCATATTTTCAGTCCAGTTCTTGTGTACATATCTCAGCCTTTTATCCTTGTTTTCTCTCCTTAAGAATGACTTGACAGCCGCCCTTCCACTGAGATGATTTCTGATGTGGCCTCAGTGAACAGTAGATGGATCAACTGAAGGGCCAGATACATCTCTCAGATCCTGCGTCAGGTGTTTGCTGGAATTTTTTCTGTTTCTTAAGGAAACTGTTCATCTGCTGTATGTAGTTTTTTTTTAGCCTTTTTGAAGGTAGTAACGTCCAGCAGAACCAGACTCAGGAAGGGGCAACCAGTCATGGATTACTCATTTACAGCTGATATTAGCTCTCTGTTAATATATCAGCTGAGCATTATTTGAACTGTAGCAAAGGGCATTAATTAATGCTTTCATAGTCCATAATTATGATGTGGGCCTATGATCTGTTATTATTATTATTGTACTTTTAAGTAACTTGGTCAGTGCTGCGCAGCAGATAAAAGCACATAAACCGATGCTGAGCATGTGCATCAATGGTAAACACAGATGCCTTTATTCATCACCCTAACAAAGAGGTCACATACCTCTCAGAGCGCTTACCTTCATCACAGGAGCGCTGCACAATTCTGCAGAAGATGAAGCACAGCGAGGTGAATTCTTCACTCCTGCATTTCATGTGACATCATCTCTGTGAGTAATACAGATGTAATGAGAACTGAACTGTCTGTTTGAAAGAGAGGTTGAATACAGCAGAAAAAAATGAGGCACATGCATCACTTTGTGAAGTACAAACAAAATTTGAAAGGTGACGCACAGCTGGAAGCAGCCTCAACTTTGTAAACCTCATTCATCTTGCTCCCTTGTTTTGGGGCTCCAAAAAAGTAGGAATTACTTTTACTCCGGGGTGTCTTACCTTGGCTTTTCAGCTCTGGAGCACAACAGTGAAATGTAATTTTAATGATTTAACAGCTGGCGTTATATTTTGCAGAATATTTCAGTGTGAAGATGGCAAAGTGCACATCTCCATCCTTACTTTTATATTGAGACAATCCCTGTGACAGCTTAACGACCTCAGTCTCAGTTTTGCTTTAAGTGTAAAAGTGAGTTTTGTTTGACGTTGTGAGTTTTGTTTCACAATAAGCCCGTTAAAATGAGGAGCCTGGGAAATAAGATATCTTGATAGGTTTCTCATAGTATCACAGAATGAAAGAGGCTTAGATACAGAAGCATTCACTCTTACATGGTGCTCACTGATGTGCTGAGGCAATTAAAAATAACCACAGAAGTAAGCGACTAAACCTTTTTCTTAATAAAATTCTCTTGCATGGTCAGATGTGCCATTCACAAAATTTGATGTTCGCAAGATCAAGAAAGGTTTAAACCAAGTCTCAGAGAAACTCAGCGTAGTACCGAGAGCTAATGAGACTTTATTCTTTGTTCTTCTACAGCAGAGAAGTCAAACTCGTTTCACACTGTGGGCCATGCACAGCCCACTTTGATCTTAAGTGGGACGGACCAGTGAAACTCCTATTTCTGTCAGCGTAAAGAAGTTTAATCACACATTTAATCCCTGAGATATTTTAATTTTAAAAAAGAAGTGTAATTTCAACAATATATCTCAGTTTTTCTACATGATAATGAAACGCTGCTTTGGGCTTAAATTGTAAGAAATACACATGTAAAATTACAGAAAAAGTTCTGTTAGCTCATTGCGACTGTTAATTCCAAATAAATTCATAATGGTTTATCTAATTATTTACGTTGGTGCAGTATGACTGGAGGAAGCTGTAAAACTTATGAAAACACATCTAAAAGTCTAAAATGTATGCCCTCCATAACATTTTCCAAACCCTTCCAGTGGGTCAGATTGGAGGCTTTGGTAGGCCGATTCTGGCCCCCGGGCCTTATATTTGATACCCCCGTTCTGAAGTGTTGCGGTTTCAGGTCAGAAGGCAGCCTGTTTTCATTCCCAGTGCTCAGATTCTTCCAGGTTTTTTTTTGTTTTGTTTTTTTTTTAAAGCTGCTGGTCTCTCAGAGATATGCCCAAGGTGTATTTTGGCTTCTGCTGGAATACCAGGGGTCACCATAATGGTGACACCCAGCTCGTCACACTTGGATGCTTGTTCAGAACCCCTTGACATTACACTTACGCTACCTTGGGTATCCTTGAGCCTAATTTTTCATCTTGCAAAGTGATTCTTGTTAGGAGCATTAACAGATCGGGGTTATTACACCAAAAAGTAATGCATTACACATAACTCGTGACTTTTTAAAGGTTAAAATGCTATGTTACTTAATTATACCTGTAGAAATTAATTAGAAACACCACTCATCACATTAATTTTGTGTTATTTCGCATAACCACCTGAGATGCATTGGCACACAATTGCCGTTTAACAATATGAGCCTTGTTCCACACACTGGCATCCTGGCCTATCCTAATGAGGACACACACACACACACAAGGTCTTTTTGTAAGTGTTTAAGAATTCACACAAAGCCGAGGGCAAAGTTAAAATGCAGCACTTCAAAGAAAAATGTTACGGCCACAGTGATTCTGTGATAGGAACAGGTGCCGTAACTGCTTTTGTTGCCTGTTGAAAATGAAGCTTTAGATGCTTGGCTGGGGTCAGCATATACTCTGACATCAGTCTGAGTTCTTCACTGCTCACTTTGACAGCATGCTGTCGAAAGTACTGTGCGAAAAATGAAAGCTGGACACCGCTCTGCTATTTTTCTTCCCCTACTACATCAGCTGAAGTCAGCTGATTGTAGCCCAAATGCACAGAAAAAACATTACCCTTGATTTTGTTTTATCTGAGTACTCATCGTGCAGATAATTGAAGAACTTGCGGAACCAGTTGAAGGTTTGAATGGGTGAGTGTGTCGGAAAGGGATAAGTGAGGGATTACTGGCTAATATGATTACTTGATTTGTTTTTACAGTAATGCTTTGGATTACTGTAATGTGATTGGAGTAACTTTGTGTCCTAACATAGCAGGTTGAGGCACTAAAACCTGCTGTGCACATGTATTTTCATTGCTCTGTGGTTCTTAGGCTTGCACATTGGCAGTATGTCATTCGCTCTCAAAGTGTGGGTCATACTGAGATTCTATTTTGACATATTTTGGGGTTTTGTGACACTTTTAGTCTCATGGAGTGTAGCTGTAGTAATGTGGCTTGGCCACTACCCTGCTACAAGTAGATAATGGCACAACCTTGTGCCAGACCTAGACACCTTAGTCTTTATCAGAGGCATGAAAATTGCAAGTTCAACATCACCATTTAAATTAGCATGTTAACTTTGTGCGAGTGCTTTTTAACCTATTATGACACAGTCATACTTGGAAAAAATATTTACAAGACATTGTGAAACGAACTTGTGATCGCATTGCCTTTGAAGACCACTCGCAGTCAGTTGCTGTCTTTAAAGCAACTTTGGTACATCAAGAGAGCACTAAGAATCAGTAGGAATCAGTCTGCAGCTAAACGGAGTCCAGTTGGCAATTACTTGCAATCGGCAATATGAAAAATGGCAATTATTTGAGATAAACTGGCAAAAATCAAAACTAAAAAATGAGTAAACAAATATTAACATAGTTGCTGCAGGACAACATTTTGTCCTGACAACCTTGTTTTATATAGAAATAGAATAGATAGAAAGGTTCATGGTCAAGTTCCATACTGCAAAGAGATGTGTCACAGTACAAGGTCATCAGTGACCAGGCACAGTCAGTTATAGACTGATTCCGTAACATTTGGGGTTAGATACAGGCTTATGGTGACATTGGAGCAACATCCACCTCTTTCTATGAATTGTTTTGCCACTTTTAGCACCATGAAATGAAAAAAGTGCATAACAGAAAAACCATAAAACCATAACACATATCATACGTGCTTTAGCATGGAGCTAAAATACACCCAAACCCCAGTGGATGTCAGTTGCATAATGTACATAATGTGCTGCATGTTTTATTTCAGCATACCATCCTGCGAGGTTTACTTGAAAGGGTACTCTTGCATGCTCCCACTTCACTCTAATGCTCACGTACTATTTTTTTTAATGCTGACTGAATAAAATATAAATCACCTGTCAAGGTCTCATTTCAGCTGACTGCAGATTTTGAACTTTTTTAGTGACCATGGACTGCCAAACATTTCTGTGTAGTCTGTTTCATTTCCCAGGTCAATAAGTCCTGTGTGTCAGTCCCAGACTACAGAATTAAAATGCGTAAATCACAACAAAGGCTTCGGTATAAACAACGCATCACATTCCAATTTAGTTTTTCTTTTGATGCCACCCCTCCTAACTAATTCCAGGCTCTCCCGTTGCATTTCCTGTCAGAGCGAGGTTTCACCTCATCCTCTGTGCATCTTGGGTAATGGACTACCTGTCAGCAGTCAGTCAGTATAATGACATTCAGCACTGCAGCACGTCCTCCACTGTCCATTCCAAAGATGAGGCCTCTCTTCATTTCCTCTTTGGCTCACCAGAGTTATTATTACTTGGCTTTGGTGTTTCCTCTGACGACTTTCAATTATCCTCCCTCTCGCTTTTCCTACAGTACAATGAGGCTGAGCTCACCACGCAGTATAACTGCACTCGTGTCTATTTGTGTCTGAGTCTTCAAATCCCCTCATGTGAAATCTCTAAAAAAATAAGAGTTTTTTAGTGGAACAGTAAAATATACACTGTGAATAATACAACAGCCTGAACTGAAGACTTGAGATATATCTGTTCTGAATTTATTACATAAAATAACTTAAAATAAAAAAACAAGATGCTATTGTCCATATTTAACGAAATGTTATTTTTTTTAATCTCTTTTCATACCTTTTCTTTATATTTGCGAGTGGGGCAGATTAATAATGAATCACAACTGAATATGCTGAAGCACATTTGCAAACATCAGATCAGCTTTATCTGTTTTGTGTTCGTTTATGTAAACCCTTAATGATTTTAATTTCGAGAATCTCATCTGTTTCTGCTCTGCTTCACATTCACACTGATACATAAAACTATATGTAAGCCTTTCAGATCCCCTGGGCAGATTAAATATTTCACTGAGTGAGAATTGGGGAGAAAAACTAAGTGCAAACCCTGCAGTAAATGAGCCATTTTTCAATTGATAATGAACTGTCTGAAATCCAATTTTTACTTAATTAATACATAAATTGGGCAAAAAATGGTGACTGTGGCACTCTTGTTCAAGTTTAAACATGCTATCCTACATGAAAACTCCCAGAACATAAACGTCTTACTTGTTAGGGTTCGTTCATAGAGCTTAAATTAAATATAAGTACTAGAAAAGCTCCAATAAAGCTTAGTTATAACAACAAAGTAGAGAAAAGCTGTGTTGCTGTGACAAAACAAATTTCCCACGTGTGGGACTAATAAAGGTTATCTTATCTTATCTTATCTTATAACTTTTTGTTTTATGACAGAAGAAGGGTCTTCACAAGTTATCAGAAGGAAGTAGTAACCAGGGCTTGGATCAAAGGCAGGCCTGTATTTGTTTTTAAGGTTTTTTTTAATAAGTAGTATATTTCACTAAAAAACTTTCCATTTGCTTTGGTAAAGTTAATGCATGTACTGATAAAACTGCAGAGCGCAGTAAGTCACACATAATAAAGATCAGTTTGGATCTCTGTAGAGATCTTACTTTTGCCAGAGAGCAACCCAGAAACTGCTGCACCCATGTTCTCACAGTTTACTTAAACTGACACAGACATGAACAAACATTCATTTTGTCTGGCTTTAATTTGTTTGCATCAACCACTTCCCAAGTGTTTATTATTATTAGAGACACAGCTTTTAACTGGCTGCAGTTATTTTATTTGAGGAAATGCAATATGCAAAACAAAGTCTAGTTAAATCTGCACTGTACACACTGGTTTGTATATGTTAGTTTTAAAGAGTCCCTTCCAAATTTGTCCTTTTTTGGCATTTTTATTTATTAATATTCATAAATAGCACAACAGTATTATCAGTTTTCATAGTAAGAATGCTACCATGTTACCAAAGGTACGTATTTACAAATCCAGGACATGGAGAGCAACATCAGCGATCTTCCCATGTTGTGTCCCCCAGGTCAATACTAAGTTTGTTTTGTTGTAATATCCATAAGCTCACAAGTAAAGTATTGGGCTGTATTGGGTATTCACATACTAAACACAAACTTCAGCTGTCTGTAGTTTGCTGATATGCAGTATAGGAAAGTAGATCTTAAAAGAAAATTCTGGTTACATATCAGAGAATTAAATTTGTGTGCTACAAAATTAAATGTATGTAAACAGGTATTTCCCGTGTTTTGGGTGCCATTGCTGCTTGATCCTACATGAATTCAGTAACTAAGCTAATCTTATTTTTAGCGACTTACAAATGCTGTAAAAGGACCTGTTGTCTAAATCAAAAAAAACAAAGCTATCCCTTGAACCTTTTAGACTACACGCCTGGTTAACTAGCTGCAAATAAACAAGCGGAGGAGGCAGCTAACATGCGTCAGACTATTATGATTTTGTTATGAAGCTTAAATATAGACATGCGTCAATTTATCAGTTTGATTTTTCTGGATAATTTCCCCACAGAGCCCAGTAAGAAAAGACATTAAGTCAGCAATGCATCTCCGCACCACACCGGAGTCATTTAGTGAGCATTGCAGTCCATAAGAAAACATTCACAGCAACACTAGTGAGTGCTGGCAGGCCTGTAACTGACACGATAAAGATGTTACTTTTCTGCATGGCAGAGTTTCACAACTCTGATGACATACAACAAACTATTCATCGAGCAATTGTTATTTCAATTATTGCCTGATCTGTTTATCCAAAACAATCCTTTCATCACACTTCAAATAGTGTCTATAAAAAGTGCCGTCATGTTTTCACCTGTTTACCTTCTATAGATAGAAATAGTTTCAAAGCCGAGGTGTCTGCACTTTGCCTGATTTTTATGGGATCGGTTGACACCCAAAATACAGAGATTATACATCTGTAACATCAAACGTGTACTGACGCATTCATATTTTAGGAGTTCAGTGTCAGTTTTGAGGTAGTTGCCAAATATTTCCACTCCTTACTTATGTGCCTCTGCTTTTCACTCGTGCAGGAAAGGGCAGCAGCTGGAGCCATCGGACCAGTACATTTTGAACAGGCTTGATGGCGGGCGGAGCATGTTAACCATCCGCAACATCCGGCAGGGTGATGGAGGCACCTACTCCTGCAGAGCCACCAATAAGGCAGGATCCCAGGAAAGAGAGCTCTTCCTCAAAGTGTTTGGTAAGCATGCAATCTGAGTAAAATACTATAGTTGTATAAGATACAGTTTATTTATCCTAAATTTTCAGATATTAATCACAACTATTAAAAATAGTGCAAATAATGTCAAAAAGATTAGTAAAAGAAAATATACAATAATATAACAAGATAAAATAGATCCATAAGGTAAGAGGCACTGTGGATCAAAATCAAAATATAATAAGACATGTTCAAGAAATATGAAGGTTTTAGAACAATATATAAAATATTAATAAGGTTTAATTAAATTTAATTTTCTAATTTTCTACAGACACTGGCCACTTTATTATATACATCTCTTCAACAGTGCTCATAATTACGGGTACCACTCCTGTCAGTTAAAAAACGGAAACTACAGACACCTCACCAAAACTGGACAACAGAAAACTATAAAAATTGTCTTAATTTCTTCTCCTGGTAGAGTCAGTCTTTGGTCGACTCACATGAAAGTGTGGTTCTGTCCTGCCTCATATCAATAGTTCAGTCTGTTGGTGTGTAATGGTTTGGGGGACTTTTTCTTGGAACATTTTAGTGTTATTTGAGCACCAACTGTACTTTCAAATAGCCTCCACAGTCACCAGATCTTAATCCAGTAGAGAACATTTGTGGTGGAACAGGAAATGCTATCATGTCAACATGGACCACAATATCTGAAGAATTTCCACTACCTTGTTGAATCTGTGTCACAAAGAATTAAGGAAAATCTGAATTAAAAAATGGGGTCCAACCCATTACTATAATAAAGTGTAAAGTGGTGAGTGTAAATCATTTATAAGATAGCTGAACTGAAGTGGTTCTTGAAAGGCCATTGTAGAGCATTATTGGGGACCATTTTCTGTAGTCCCAATATACATCTACCCTCATTGTGCTGGGACAGCAGAAAAATAGAAATATCTCAAAGCCTGGAATAATGAAAGGGAAACTATCTGCATGAACAGATAAGTGTAAGAAAAACCACGTTGTTCCTTCTATCTCCCCAAACCAGGACTAACATAAAAAAATCCCTTCCTATCACTTTAAAGGGTTTGTTTTCTTTTTCCATTATCTGTTATTTGGTGCCCCACCAAAGACTTTAAATGTAATAGCATTACCCATGACAGTAAACAGTGTTTTATGTTGATCCATAAAGCTTTATTGTAAGGACATCCACAAATTCCATTTTATAAAGAAATGCAGAAAAAAATGTCCAAATATGACAGTCGGCCCACACCAATAACAGCTTTATCAAAGTGATATATTTCTGTTGAAAAATAAATATTTCATTTATTGCTTCATATTTCAATTACTGCGCTCCTCATAAAAAATTTCAATTTATATTTTCATAAACCTGCCAGCTATTTCCTCACAGATCGACGTGATAGCGCTGCTTCTAGCTCATGAAAATGTATGGAGATTTGTGCTCAAGTCATCAACATCCTTTGGAGATGTGAAAAGCGCTTGTTCTTCAAAATGCACATTTAAATGAAGAAGTTAAGGGGGTGGGAGGAGTTCTGCTTCCAGGCCGTGTTGTGGGAGAACGCAGTTGTAAGTTAGTTTTATTACCCTTGACAGCACAGGCAGGAGGAAAACAGGAATTTTAAGTTAGACAAGGTGTGTGCAGGTGTGTATGTGCGCTTCACTCGTGTTTAGGCACTGTAACCCATTGTGAGCCTCATCTTTTTCTGTGGCACTTTCACAGATCTGTTTGCACATGTTTGTTGTTAGGTGTTTGCTTTTATACACTCTAAGATGTTCACATCTGGGGGCCTCCAGGAAACATAGTGTGTCTTTTGGCTGCTCTGTAAAGTTGCAAGAGCAGTCCATGAGCTATAAAAGGCTGAAGCCTGCAGTCTTCGGGGATTATGTCAACTTGTCCTGCTTTTCAGGCAATGAGTCATTTGTTGCTGTAGAAGAAAATCCATACTATTAAGGAATAGCTGCATGTACTTGTTAGACATGCTAGAAGAGTGGCTCAAGGGATGCTTGGTTGGTCACTCTATTACTTTAGTCTGGACTGAAATATCTCAACAATTTCTCTGTGGATTTCCATTTACTTTAATGACTTTTATGACTTTGTTGGTCCACTAACTTTCCTACCCAGCAAATATTGTTGAGAAGATATTACAGATCACTTTGGAGAATTCTAAACAACACTGAGATTTGGTAAAAAAAAAAGTAAAACCTGAATGCTGTCTTCATCAGTTTCGTTCAAAAATAGTCTAGAAAACATATCTTAAATTCTATTAAAGAATAAAACGGTGTATTTTATCAACAGTTCTACTATGCCAACAATAGAAGAGAAGAGAATAGTCTTTTATTTTCATTGTACATTTAAAACCAAATTGTGGGTGCTCTACGGCAACTATGTAGGAATAAAATATAAATATCAAACAAACAGGAGATTAGAGCTTAGGCCATTCTTGCCATCAGGCCCGCTGCCCTGCTAATGTTGTTTCCAGTGACAGAAGCGCATAATGACATGAGATTTATAAAACTAAATTTGTTATTGTTTAAAAAATGACTTTCAGGGCTAGTCGACATTATATGTCCACATTCTAACATTTCACAACCAAATAAGATTTTATTTAGTGGGGACAGGTTAATTTGAAACTCTAAATTGAAAAGAGGTGTGAATGTGTCTGTGTGTTAGCCCTGCGATAGACTGGCAACCTGTCCAGAGTGTACCCTGCCTCTCGCCCTAAGACAGCTGGGATAAGCTCCACTGCCCCCCACGACCCTGAAAAGGATAAGCGGAAGCGAATGGATGGATGTATGGATAAGATTTTATTTATTTAATTTAGTAAAAATGCCAAGCTCTTTTTTGAGAAAAAAAAATCATGAATCACTTCTTCTCTTTTGTTGCGGAAAAATAATTTAAGCATTGAAACCAAACAGATTTTCTGAGATTTATTGAAAGAAAGTTAAACCCTTGCAAAGGGATCAATACAATGCAAACAGGGTTTGTACCAGCGTTGACCAACAGGTAAAATAATAACAGCTCCTTTAAAGCCGTTGTGCGGATACAATCTTTGTCTATTCAGTGGTTCAGAGTGAAATCCTCGCCATCATCTAGGCACCAGCTTGATAATGAAGTGTATCATGGCCTTGAGCAAATCTTAAAGTCATTTGTTTTCCCGTCTTCATACACTCTTTCGTTATACAAGAAATTTACAATTGCATATCAATAGTACGCAGAGGTTAGATGAGGTGAAACAAAAATTTTCCATCACACATTTCAACCAAATTTAGAGGTAAAGGGTGCTTCTTTTTAAAGGTTATAACTAACTGACCTGATTAAGCCCAACACCCCCCCCCCCCACCCCCCCCCCTAGGTAGGTTGGATCCCCAACCTGCAGTCAAACCCCCCCCCAAAAAAACACACAACCATACGTTCGGATCTGCTGAGAGTTTCCTCTTTACTAATTATCTACCACCATTATGTCAAAATGTAAATCCATCAAACCTGCAAAACTAATTGTGTTCCTTTCAGATCTGCTTTTTTTTTTTCTTTAATGGCTTTTAGCAAATGTTGTTGCTAATAGCATGAACGTTTGTGTGATGGTGATTGTTGTACACCTACTAACATCTGCATGTTGTCAGAGCCAACAAACAACTGTTTCACCCCTTATATCAAGACACTCCTAAACCAAAGGTTCTGTGACACATTCTTATTTTCAGATGAAAGTAAGTTCAGTATTTTAGGAAATCAAGTTCTTAAAGTCTGGAGGAAGAGCAAAGAGCAGAATCCAAGGTGTTTGAAGTCTACGGTGAAGTCAGTGATGAGTTAAAGCATAGGTGTCAAACTCTGGCCCGCGAGCCATACCAAATTATTATTAGAGCTGGCCTACTGGTATTATACAACTAATATATATATTGTTTAGTATTAAGCTTTCCTTGTTCCATATTCTGTTTTTCAGCAAAACTTGTTTGAGTCCATTAGAAGAGATTCATTCTTAAATCTGGAGGAAGATTTTTTTTTCCAATAAATATTAATGTTAGCCCGCGACCTTGTTCCAGTTTTGAATTTTGGCCCACTGTGTATTTGAGTTTGACACGCCTGAGTTAGAGTGACATGTGATCTGCTGGTGCAGGTGCTGGCAGATGGACTGCTGTGTTTTATCAGGTCCAAAGTCAACACTGCTGTCTACCAAGTGATTTTAGAGCATGCGGGCTTTGTGGAGATGCCAATTTCTTATCACCTGGCACAGTGCCGAAACTACTACCAAATTATCTGCTGACCATACTATTACTTTGCTTGATTGGCCAGCCACCTCGCCCGACCTGAACACCACAACCCAGGCTTCAATAACACCTCAGAAGTGCGACAGGCTTCTTTTTATATTGTATAGAATATATATGTATATAT
>NW_005187595.1:673798-678472 GCF_000239375.1 Pundamilia nyererei
TCGATACATATGCGTACCGAACCGAAAGCACTGTATCGAACGGTTCAATATCGATACGAATACCGTTGCACCCCATATATATATGTATATATATATATCCTGATTGATCTTAGGAACACTTTGAAATACTGGATTTGGGATTTTTATGAGCTATAAGTCACTTTTATCGAGATTGGAACGAAAAAGGATTGCAATCTTTATGCACGTTTATCTTTTATAAGTTTATCTTTTTTAATTAAATTATGAAAATGCCAACAAGCAAAAGCTTCTACAAAGACTGTGAAAAGAAGAAGAAAATGGGCTGTAAGCAAGGTGACCTGTAAGAAACGTGCTAAAATGGATTGTTTCAGACACTCTTTAAAAGAGCCCATTTACATGGCAGCATGCAAAGCTATGTTTTTAAAGTCTCTGAATGCAAATACAGAGTCTTAGAATGAAAGAGATCCCTTTGAAAAAAAGAGTGCTAACAAACACAGTGTTATGATTGGCACTCTCATCATATTAGGATAGCAATATTAGCAGTTAGCTAAGCATTGCTGCACAGTAACTTTTGTTAGCTACAGCAACAGATTTTGACCAGCAGAGTATACGTTTTTGACAGCTTCCATGGCTAAATGTTGTCAGCGATACAGTTTGATAGAAGATAATTCTTCAGCTATCTGAAGCATCAACAGTAAATGTCAGGTTTCAGAAAAAGAGTAAGCAGATCCTACATTTTCCCTGCAACACTCAGCAGCTGTACCGGGAGACATTTATCACAGAAGCAGAGATTTTCATCTATCTGCAGACAGACTCTTAAGCGTTTGCCACAGTTTGCATTTTTTCCCCCATTGTCAGTAGTCTATGAAACACAGCACCCACATTAATGGGTTTTTCATTCTGTAATTTGCACACGTTCACTGAACACATCACAAATACATTCTTTTCTGGGGGGTTTATTCCCTATGTATGTTCACTTGAATCTACCATTTCTGTTTCTTCATGCATGTAGCCAAGAACAAGTCTTGACAGCAAAGACAGTAAATTACATCACCATAAAAATAACAAAAATGATGATTATAATAATAATACTGTCTCTCAGTGGATTTTTTTTCAGTTAAACCCTCTAAACTCTGGAACATTACAAGAGGCATCAGGGATGACAGGAGAGAATCTGTGCTGACATTTGCTTTGTGGATCGGCACAGCTGAAACAACAAATGCAGACGTTATAACTATCAGATACAGTCAGTACCACATTTTACCTTCTGATACCTGTCAGTGGGTGGGAAAAGAGCCTTATGTCAAATATTACTATAGAGAGGATGAAAATACTGTTTAGCTGCATAAGCAGGCTTGTTCCTGCATTAACTGTCTGCCAAGAGGCGTCAAAGCAAACCATCTTTTTTGGTCTTTCATGAACTAACAATGTGACAAACTGTACATTTATGCCACTTTCTTCTCTTTCTGACATATTAATGGCTTTTTCATGGGTTATGGTTAGGATTGAGCCTGCCAGGGCTGACAATGTGCAGTAGCAAAATACAACATTTGCAAGTACAATTATTATAATACCTGTAATTAGAATAATTAAGCGTAATTAGAGGTATTACCATGTGTTAGAGTAAAATACTAATAGTTTTTTTGTCATGCTGAGTTTAAGAGAAACTTAAAGAAGTTCATTTGAATTTACAAACTGAATAAGAATAAAGTTCACTTAGTAAACATCCAAGGTCAAATAAATTTAGGATTTTTGTCTTTTAGCGTAAAGAACGATTCTCATTTAAAGAGGAAATGTTTTCAATAAAACATTATTAATAGCAGTCCCTGCAGAGTGGTTTGTGCATCACGCTTGACAAATGTGAGTTTTTTCATTTAATATTTTTATGATGAAGGGCATTTGAGGCAAACAGCTGTGGATAGGAACTGTAGAACTGGTTCAGACCAGTTTCAGCCATTAACAGTTTTCTGTGTTTGGCAGTCGGATCGTTTTGAATCTGTATTTGTATGTTTGCACACGAAGAGCTGTCAGAACATGATGCTTTTAACATCTTTCACTCTGCAGACATCATCCTAACAAAGAAATTGTGCCTCATTATGGGGCCTTATAGCAAAAAAAGGGGGGGGGGGAAACCCGACGGTTGAGATAATTTTGCCTCTTCTCTATGTGGCCTTTTGTATTGACACAAAACAGAATCAAGCAGATTGTTGCACTATTTTCAAGAAAAGGACACTTGATTCTGAATGAGTTCTGAAGTGCGCTGATTTGTTGTTGAAACAAGTAAAATTATCCTTGCTATTCCCAGCAAATCTATTTGACTTGATTGAGGAAAACAAGAGTTGAGGACTTGGTTGTAGCGTAAATAAGCCATTAATGTGGTTGTTTGTGCTGGGATTTGAGAAGATGTTTATTGTTAAGTGATTTTCTTTTTTATTGTTTGCTTCATCCCTACTGCCTGCCGATATTCGTATAACTGCACTGAGACCGGGCACAAGGCATCAATCATATCCAAAATGCTTATAGAAATATAAAAGTTTCTTATCAATGATAAGATACTTTCTGCACATGCTGGCATATGGAAGATGTTAGATTCAGGACTCACAGGGAGGCCAAAAGTCAAGAAAAAAAATGTAAAAATGAGATGACTCATTAGCTCCTTGGCTGCTTGGCTATTAGCTGACTAACATTACAATACCACATGCCATATGTAAACATTCTTCATAAAAAAAAACCCAATGACTCAATTTATTGGGACCATAAATGTCTACTAAGTTGGACATTTTTGTCAAAGTGCAGAACTTTCATGCAACCTTGAATAATGCAAAACTCCTATACTTCAGTTCATTTTGTGAGATGTTTCACAAAAACATAATTCAACACATCATGTATGGATCCAATATCTGATTGCATTTCCAGTTCAAAAAATTTCACTTCGCTGAGCAATTCTTATCTTTGAAAAAAATGTCTGTGTCAAACGTTAACATTTGTTACTCTCCCTGAGAAATACAGCAACTAGTAGTAAGTATATCTGTGAAGGTTCTCAGTCATCCAGGTCATTGTAGTCTAAGGAGCTTGGGGGAAAAAAGTGTCTGGACTTCTTTAAGTTGCTAGAAGACGTTTCACCTCTCATCCAAGAAGGTTCTTCAGTTTTAAGGTCAAATGGTGGAGAGTCCCAGATTTAAACCCTATGGGAGTGTTCCCCCCAAGAGGGACGATGGACAGGGGGTCCATCAGCCAAGGTTTCGGGTGAACTCATTGTGAAACGTAGCCCCCACCCTATCGTGTGATTTCCTGAGGTCACCAATGCACCTCAGGAAGTCACATGATAGGGTGGAGCTAGGAAACCTTGGCTGATTGTGACCTACACCTATTTTCACACATTGGCTTATGTAAATAGGTAGAGGATCATTAGGGGGTCCATCGTCCCTCTTGGGGGGATACTCTCATAGGGCTTAAATCTGGGACTCTCTAACATTTTACCTTATAACTGAAGATGTCACAGTCTGGCTGGGGCAGACTGTATGTGTTTGCAAAAGAGGACTCAAACGCAGACCAAAAACTGAACGTGGCGTGGATTTAACAAAAAACAAGCCGTTTATTGAAGCTAGCAAAGAGGGTACAAACAAAAGGGCATTGATGAAACTAAACAATAACCTAAACTGGGTGAACTAAAACTAAACATGAAAAAACCTTAAACATGGTGAACTGACATAGATACCTGAAGTTGTGACATGGATGAGCAGACGACCTGACAAAGAATGACTGAAAGCACACGGACTAAATACACACAGGAGGATAATGAGGGAAGTGGGAACACATGGAGAAACAGCCGACACATGAACATAACGACGTCACAGTGGAAGAGAAAAACTTAACACGATGAACACAGGAACACCAGACCTCTTCAAAATGAAACAGGAAACATAAGACGCAGACATGACAACCTGAACTTGAAAACGTAAGACACAGACATTAAACACATGAAGGGGAAGGGAGACTTGACATGGGCGGAAGACACAAGGGGAATCTAATAACAAAGAACTAGAACAACCTAGGCATGATAAAAAATGAACTTAGAAAACCTGAAGGGCTTAAACATAAACTAAAATTCAAAACGCTGGGTCAAAAGACCCAGGATCGTGACAGAAGAAGCTTCTTGGATGAGAGGTGAAACGTCTTCAAGCAATTTAAAGAAGTCCAGATGCTTTTCTTTTTCCAAGCTCCTTAGACTAGTAGTAAGTAAAATGTATTTATATAGCACTTTTTAAGACAGGAATCTGTTACAAAGTGCTTTACACAAAAACAAGAACATGACCCAGATGTCTATCTAAATAGATGTGTTTTCAGCTGTTTTTTAAAAGAAGCCACAGAGTCGATGGTGCGTAGAGGAGGTAAACCATTCCACAGTATTGCTGCTAGGTTGTGGAAAGTGCAATCCCCCTTTGTTTCCCAACTGTACCGTTAGCTTACCAACTTTTGATGATGTTTGATGAGCTGCAATCGCCTGCCACCTAAAAATTCTTTACTCCATTCATGGAAGCTCGTCTTCTGTAGTGCTAGCTTGACACATGCACAACTTCATTGACATTTGCACCATGAACGCATCAAAGTAATAAAAAGAAAAAAACTAATGTCTGGAGGACGGGCCGCTCATCCGAGGCGCAGAACAAAGAAGCGCCGGGGAAAACGCGCTGG
>NW_005187595.1:684677-704046 GCF_000239375.1 Pundamilia nyererei
GCAGTTTGGTCACTTACTAAAAGTCCTTGTAGGCAGAGGAATATTTGCCTGGTTGCCTGTGTGTATGTTTTTGTGACCCCCATGTTTTGACAAGCTCCCAAAATCCCTCAAGATGGCTCCTTCACCTCGAGGTTGAAGCCATGTGAAATTGCCAAACACTTCCCCCCGGGCGGTGTTAAAAGCCTTCAGTACAGTAGTCACTATTTCCTGTTCACTTCCCTTTGCCTTTCGGATTTTATGCCATGCTACTTTGCAAGCACCCTGTTAACAACGTAAGTGCAGTGTGTGTGGGGGGAAAAAAGAAGTAATCCATGATTCATGTGACATGCTCTATGCCCTTGACATGCATCAGGTTTCAGGGCTTGCTTAGAGCATCTTATCAGGGGGAGGCGAGCAGGGACCAGCCCCCAACGGCACGCTTTTCAGCACTTATCGCGGTGCTCACTCTGTGCCAAAAGCAAATCACACAGTGCTGGAGAGGCATCCTTCCAGACAGAAATCTGTATTCATTTAAAATAAAAAACGTGGATCAGTTGATTTGTTCTTTCAAACTTTAGCAAAGTCAGTTTTCTCATCTAGTCCAATGAGTGTGTGCAAAATAGGCCAGAGGCCATGCTTTCTCACTATATCAAACCTGTAGAGTATGACTGCACTGTATAAATTATCTTGGCCTACACTGTCAGTACCAAAGTCATGCATCAGCTCGGTGTTTAAACCCCATGGTATAGCCTTCATCTTCTAACTCACTTTATGAGTTAGATCTTTGACAGTTTCTCTCCTGCTCATCCTTTTATTCACTTCTCCTTCCTTACTCACACCTTTTCTTCTGGCCTTCAAATCTGTTCTCCTCTACTCACTTTTTTTTCTCTTATTTACCTTCTCTCCCCCGCTTGTCCTCTGTGATCTCCAGTCCAGCCCCATATCACCCAGCTGAAAAACGTGACAGCCGTAGAGGGCAGCGCTGCCATGATCTCCTGCGTGGCTGAGGGCGAGCCTCTGCCTGACATTTCCTGGAGAAGAGCCAGCGACGGTCAGACCTTCGTGGACGGAGACAAGGTAGAAGCTGCCAGAAAGCCCATCTGGCTGTGCGTGTGTGTTTGTGTTCATCATCGTACAGCATAGGCTGGAATTACGGCATGAGTGTCGTGCTCAAAGGATATGACTTAGGCAGGAAGGATTTATGGGAAATTTACTGGGGTTGCATACCAAATGCATTTACAGCCATATGCCAAAACATTAAAACACCTGCCTAATACTGTGCAAGTCCCCTTAGTGCTGCTTAACAGGCTCATGTGACGTCTGGGTGTGTCTGGCACTTCTTGCTTTTGTGGGTGTTTAGGTAAGGCCTATGTCAGGGGTGTCAAACATAAGGCCCAGGGCCCAGAATAAGGCCGGCAAAGACTCCGATCTGGCCGACTGGAAGGCTTTGGAAAATGTGAAGAAGTGCACAGATTTTAAACTCCTAACTGTATTTTCATAAGTTTTACAGCTTTGCCTATTGATACAGACACTGCCATTCATACCACACGAAAATAGTTCAGTAATAGATAAACCATTAAATGACAGAAATGTCTGGGCAGTTTTATCAGTTAAAGTGGATGAGTTTGACATCCCTGGCCTATGTGTTTCTGTAAAGGTGAATCCTGTGGAAAGTTCATCCGTGTGAGTCTTTTGTCTAGTTTACTGTGTTTGTTGTGTTGCTGGAATGAAGAGGGAAAAACACCCTTAGGTTTTCAGCTCAGGATCTACCTGGATAGTCTTCTGAGAGACCACAGTCATCGGGGAGTGTCACTGCTATTGTTACTTGTTCTGCTACAATTTTTAGGTGGGTGATATGTGTTAAGGCAATTTCCACAACTGATCTTATTCGATTCTTATGTCACATGCCTGAGTTTATTGTCACAACTGATCACTCTACATTACAGATGAGACACAGATTTGACAGTATTCATATGTATATGGATGGGAGCTACTTAAATTGTATTTTGATTATAATCACAGGTACAAAAACTGACTTAAAAGAATCCAATCATTAGAGAGTCAACCACAGATTGTGTGTCCTGGGCCAAATAAAACAGTGCACGTACTGGTAATGCACAGAGGGGTGAAGACGGAGGCGCTGCTGGTTTTATGGAAGCATCGCTTCATTCAATTTCATTAAAGCTTTGTTTCGAAGAAGTCACATTTTGTCTCTCATTGTGGCGCGGCAGATGGCTCTACCAGTGAGCCTCGGGCACTGTTGCTATGGGAGAAAGTCAGTCAGTGGTGTGAATCAAAACACTGCAGTCACTGTGCAGCAAAACGCAGCACCACACTTCACTGAGTTCACCCACGACCGAAGAAGAAGATGAGGAGAAGAAACAAACGTGTCATTTGAATCCACAAATCTTTATTCGTGGCTGTGTGTTCTTGTGGTTTGAAATGCATCTTTGGCTATGAAATGACTACAATTTCTCTCTAGTGAGAGCCACGGATTTGCCAAATGTCAACTCTAAGGAGTTTCACTAATGAGTTTTGTTTTTTTTTTAATGAAGGAAAGGTGTCCTAAAATTCTCCGTCAAACCCCACGAGGTCATGGAGTCGCTTAACTGGAGCTACAGAGAAAATACCAGCTTTTGTTGTCATGGTGACCATTAAAATGTCACTTTATTTTTTATATATATAAACAAAAACCAAGTCTTGGTTCTTATTGCCGCGGACTACAAAAAAG
The DNA here is from genome assembly GCF_000239375.1 of Pundamilia nyererei. NCBI lineage: Eukaryota > Metazoa > Chordata > Actinopteri > Cichliformes > Cichlidae > Pundamilia > Pundamilia nyererei. Next base: position 687,388 of record NW_005187595.1, read on the forward strand.
CAACAGCAGACAGTAACGGCTAATTACTCGTATATGTTGCACCGTTAAAATTAAAGCATTCCCATCTGCCTTATATGAAATGTTGCAATTACAGCCATTCATTGGTGCCACTGCTGTACATTACAGAGTGATTGATCCGGATCTTTTCCTTTTGACAAGATTTTATTTTCACGCTCTGTGAAGCCTCAAAGAGAGCGACCCTCAAACAACAAATGCACATTCACCTTGTACTCACATTATTATCTCAAGGGAAATCAGTAAACACTTTTATTTTGGTTATTTTGGAAGCCAGGACCTTGAAGTTTTCAGGTCAAATCTTTTAGTTTGTACTTTCTTTCTGTCTTCAGTACCTCCCTCAGACTCGCTGACATTATATTCAATCCAGTTTAACCGAAGCGACACAAAGCTTCTATTTTTACTTGTTTCTCCCAGCATCCATTATTCACTTTCTCCATAATAACAGCCACACAAGTGACAAACTGAAAGAAGCCTTTTCTTGAAATACTAATTATTCCTGAATGGCATGCCATCAATGTCAAAACCATACTCGCTTCCATGGCAAGGGGTAAGAAGCAGCTTAAAAAAGAGGAAGAAAAAAAAAACAAAAAAACAAAGATGGCAGCCGTTCCTTTTGCTGGGGAAAAAGGTCATCGCAGAGATAAATGAGTGTGTGCATTGGCTCGAATCGCTCGGGTTGATAAATCACAGCCGAAAATGAGAGTAAGTGCTTCTCTTCCCACAGCAAATGCAATTATGGAAATGCGCAGTGCAAACCAACACACCTAAACATACGCAAAGACAAACATGAGTCGTGCAGTGCGAGGCGTGATGGATGGCAGCAGTCATTTAGGTTTAAAGCAGGATGTTCCTCTCTCAATTTGCTCTCCAATCTGCATATCCAGCCGCCACACACGTGTCTCCCGTTTAGAGTTGTTAAGCTTCGGAAAGTCCTACATGTAATGTTACGTACTACATAGTGTTGCTTCCGTCCTTTTCATTCTTTGTCAGGCTAACACCCTGACCCAGGGTATGAGTGCATAATGGGATGCAGTTCCTGGAATTTAATTATGAATCGAGGCAGAGCATTCTGTGACACCTCGGGTATTGTTTTGCTTCTGATCAAAGTTACTGTCTGCTGTTGTAGTCATTCAGAATATCCAAGGCTAGAGAGCAAGTGTCATTAACTCCGTGCTTTTGTGTAGATGACTTCTGAAAAGATTGACATATTTGCTGTGATTCAACTGTTTTTTTTTTTTTGTTTTTTTTTGTTTTTTTTTAAATGACATCAGAAACAGCAGTATGCGACATTACGTGATGGCAGAGCTTCAGTTCATCCTTTGTCATTTTTTTTTTTTTTTTTTTGTGATTCAACTGTTGATTTCACAGCTAAACCTTGAAATAAGAAGACTCCAACCAATTGTTTCCTGACTTCTCTGTGCCGAAAGACTGCAGTGAAGCGGTCACACCATTGTGATTAATAACCTGGCGAGTAAACCCAGGTTTTTGAAATTTTAAAAAAGAAAGCAGACAGGTATAAAGCTGCAGTTCTCTCACAAGAAGTGCAAACCACATAATGAGGCACGTGTAACAAAGACTGAAAGTAACACAGTTGCTGAAGAAAAAGAAAAGCTGTCTAGTTTGACAGGCTTACCAAAGTAACTCACTACCCCCAATCATTGAGGGGGCAGTTAGTACACCACACTGCAATTAGAGCTGTATGTATTCCAAATCCATGTGTGTTAGCAGGTAATAAATGCCACTTTGACCTCGCCTAGTGGTGTGGTGGTTAGCACCACTGCCCCAGAACAAGCCATTCCTGAGTTTGAATCCACCAGCTGGCCGGGGCCTTTCTGTGTGGGGCCCGTGTCTGAGTCCAAAGATACTCTAAATCGGGCGTAGGTTTGTGAATGCTTGTCTGTTTCTTTGTGTTAGCCCTGCAACAAATTGGTGACCTATCTAGGGTATCCACTGCTCTTAACCTGTGACACCTGGGAGTAGTTCCAGCCCTACTGTAACCCCAAATTGGATAAGTGGAAGAAAATGGATGGGTGGACTCTTTTTTTGCTATCTTGCTCTTTTGCAAGAGAATGCATGGCACTCATACAGTAACAACTAGTTTTTCAAAAGTATTTTTACATGCAATTGTCATTTACAAAGTAAACATATTGCTTGGTTAAAAATTACTTGAAACTATTGACTGATAACATAAAGCCTTGAAGAAATTTTTTATGGAGGGCATAAAACAAGAGAGGAAAGTAGCAGTTTTTGTACCGTTGCATGCCTTTCCTGGAACCAGAAGAGTCACCTCTGGCTTGTCTTTAGAAAGAATGCAGGTTTAAAGCACTTCCTGAGCGACTTCACTCTTCAAACTATGCTCATTGTTTATACTCACTTCAGTTCAATGTTATTTTTAGTTCAATGTGATTGTCCCGACAGTAGTCATCTCTGGGCACACTTTATTAACTTTATGGATGTATACGACAGATATAGCCTTATTCTTTCAGCAATCTTTGAAGAAAATAAAAAAAAGTATAAATGGCCTGTATTTATATAGCGCTTTACTTAGTCCCTAAGGACCCCAAAGCGCTTTACATATCCAGTCATCCACCCATTCACACACTGGTGACGGCAGCTACATTGTAGCCACAGCCACCCTGGGGCGCACTGACAGAGGCGAGGCTGCCGGACACTGGCGCCACCGGGCCCTCTGACCACCACCAGTAGGCAGCGGATGAAGTGTCTTGCCCAAGGACACAACGACCGAGACTGTCCGAGCCGGGGCTCGAACCGGCAACCTTCCGATTACAAGGCGAACTCCCAACTCTTGAGCCACGATCGCCCCGATAAAAGTATAGTTCTGCGCTAAAGTCTTGAACGACCGCCCATTTCATTATATTTTGCTTCGAAGGAGCCATACATTCTTGTTTTTTGGTGGGTTTTTTGAGTGTTTTTTCTTTCATCTTTCATCAAACATCCAAAGAAGAGCTTTGAATGTCCTTCAAGAAGCCTGGAGAACTATTCCTGAAGACTACTTTCCTGAAGAAATGACAAGAAAGCTTTTCTAAAGCTGCGTACACACTGGAAGCAATATGGTGACCCGATACTGTAGAAAGTAGGTTGCACTTGACATAAATTTTCTCAACTCCCGAGTGAGAGGCTGAAGCAACTACTGAAATAATGAAATAATGAGTACTGTTGATTAACATATGACCTTGTAGTAATTATATTGGTAGGTTACCTTAGCAACTGATTTCTGGAACATCTGTAAGCGTGTGTCAGTTTCAAAGCAATGTGTGATGAATACATTTCAACTTTAAAGAGTCTAGGCTGTGTTAAAGAATAAAGCCAGTCACACCAAATATTGACTTTTAAGATTGTAGACTTGTACAAACTCTGTTTTTGCCTCATACACTGTATTTCCATATATTTTTCCCAATGTTTCAATAAATCCATGCACCTCTTTCCGATTTTTCCAAGCAAAATATGAAGAAATAAAGGGTGACTCAAGACTTTTTAGCAATACGGTAGAATTCCTTCAGCAGCCCTTCTTTCAAATCTTGCAGGGTCAACAGGCAGAAGGCCTTAGTGCCAATGAGTCTGTGTCTCAAATCCGTATTGCTGTAATAGGCCCTAAATAACAATGGAGTTGCTCTGAAATTGGTGGCATCAAGCACAAACGTTCCACCCTTTCTGAGACATTTTCCCTCACTGACGCTTGTCAAAGAAAGCCAAAAGGTTTTGGTCTCTAAAAACTAAAAAGCCTCTTACTCTCTTCAAGGAATTTTGAAGCTATTTTCAAAGACAATTGATCAGTCAGTTAACATGTTATCTCAAAGATAACTTCTCCAGTCTCTCAAGTTACAGAGGCACTGTACTCAGAAAGAAATGAACCACTGTTGGCCAGCAAGACATCAGGGTTAAGCCTGAAGTCTCTTGCCTGACAGTACAGGCCCTCAGTCACTGCAACACCCAAAAATAGATAATAGCAAATCATTTCCTGTCGCATCCCATGTGAAACCCCTCGTTGGCCTCCATTTCCTTCAACCAAGAAGCCATTATTAAATGTCATTTTGTTGTTGTCTTGAGGTTGAGGTGATGCAGTAATCATTATAGTTGTGCAAATATGAAGACCCCCGTGTTCAGCCCCAGCACCCAACTGTTAGAATTAGCTGCACTTGCCAGAATTAGACTAGCTGTGTTTCCAGCCTCGCTGACATTTACAGCTGACATTTTTAATATCTGAAAACTCTCCAACAATTGGACTGAAATAACACTGGAACACGCTCCAGAATTCCATTTGAGAGATTGCATTTCAGATATAACTTCATGTGTTTGATGTGGCACATGACATGCCTGGTTTTTATTGTGAAATTATGGATCAGTTATAGACAGGATTTCATATGTGTCTGCCCCTTTTATGCCTGCTCATGCCTACCCGTTTGTTCGTTAGTCATCTCCCCCATCCTTTTAAACTCCCTTCTTTCTTTTTACTTATAATATATGTCTTTATGTTGTTTGCTGCTCGTGTGCGCAGAGTACCTGCAGTGAGTGTGCTGTTGCAGCAACACGTATGTGCAGTTCATGGGCGTGCATGTCGCTGCTGTGTTTGCTTCTGGCCGCTCGCCTCGCCGTCCGACTGAGCTGCATATCAAACAGGCTGTGCTTTGGGGGCTGAGTTCGTCTCTAGACACAGACCCTGTCAGTTGGCAGAGATGGGGGGGCGGGTGGATGGATTGCGGGGAGGCGGCGGTGTTAGCAAGTAATTTCCTGACTCAGAAGCTCTCTCCTCGAAGATTTCCTCTCCTTCCCCCTCAGCATTCCTATTCAACACACACACTCTCAATCCCATTGACCTCAGCTGGCGAGGCAAACAAGCAAAGTCTGCAGTGGCAGCACAAAGAGACCAGATCCAAGCCTTTAAACGCCGCTTCACCTCATTGGTTGATAGTATTGCGATGATAAGAGCAAAGATAAGCCATTCTAAACAGGATAATGCCCAAGCAGTCTGCGAGCGACAACATAAAGAGTGTGTGATTCAGAAGAGGGGGCTTCAGGGCCGAGGCTTATGGGGCTTAGACACATAATGAGTATTACCTGAGGTGGGGAGATGGGGGGGGGGTTGTGACAGGAGGGCAGTAGAAGGGGCAGGATGTGCATTGATTTACTGGGGAAATCTATGAAGGTGTGCAGAAGGTACACACAAATACACACTCAGTATGCAAACATGCAAGTACATTGGAATATAGAAAAATGCAAGATTTTAGCAATGCAGACATAAAACAGAAGAAGGGTGATGGCCTCAAAAAAAGGAACATATTTAAACTAAACCTCCCTTTTTCTAGTTTCTATGGCTACAAATGTAATATACGGGTGGTGAGGCGGAGTACTAAAGCGCAGCTAGACCTGTAAGTCACATAGATCAACAAAGTCCACATGAAGAAGAGGTTTTGGTGGATGAAAGGCTCAAACTCAAACTCACCCATGAGCCTTGGGTTTGTGTGCTATGTTAAACTAAAGCTATATGTGGAAGTATTATGTTTAGGCTTATTGTTTCTTATGTGACCATCCAGGGGGCTGTACAAATAATTTTGCCAAAAAAAATCACATGATGAAACAGTAATGCAATTTAGGGCTATGTGTGCAGGGCGAAAAAGTATATTTTTTTCTCATTTGAAAAAGTGCTGTAAGTAGAAATGGCGGGCCACCTCATCACAGAAGTTGTCAAATATTATTGTGTCCTATTAGAAAAATTCTGACTACGCTCAGCTGTCATTTACTGTAGATATAGCCTGGGGCTACGGCTCACCTTCTCCTAGAAATTACTTTAGCATTACATATGAACTTGAAGTGTGCTTTTTACATATATGTGTGATATGCATTCAGATCCCTGTGTTTTTTGATAATAACACTTTTTTAAAAAGTTTTGTCTATTTGTCAGTTTTGTACACCATCGCATTGGGATGTCCATGAGTTATAGATTTTAGGCAGTCATTGTCTACAAAGGAGTTCAAAGTATTAAAGTATTAGTAATCGTCAAAGGTTGTTCCACAGTTATTCACTGGTAATGCTGAAGACATGTACTGTTAGAAAAATAAGACTGGTGAGGTTCACATGGTTGCCAGTAGGTGGAATAAAAACAGCAGTGGCTGCAGTGACTCCTGACCAGTGTTGGGACTAACGCGTTATTAAGTAACGCGTTACAGTAACTACGTTGTTATTATTGTGGTAACGAGCACGGTAACTAGTTATTGTGCCAAAACCGGGAACGCGTTAATCGTTACTTCGTGTGGTGGCTATCGCGGAGCTTCCACAGATTCAATAACATTAGCAAGTGGTGGAGGCCAGCAGGTGGATGAAGGAAAAGGGAGGCAGGAGGAGAGACCCGAAGCGGCCGCTGCTCCGAGAGTGTCAGGTGAACTGAACTTCAGGTAAGAAGTTATAACCTGCAGTCCATCTGGGTCAGATATGAACCAAGTTTAGGTGGAGTTTATTTTCGTTATGCTGACTTTTTCGTACTGCGTGCTTCCTAAGTAGCTGACAGCTGGTAACTGTGCAGGGGCAGGTCTAGCAGTGTTGCCAGGGGTCCATGTAGGGAATTAAAAGGGAAAGGGGGACACAAGGAAATACTTTCTTATTCTCATTTAAAATGTCTCACTTTAAAAAAAATTAATTATCTGAGTCTTGCAACAAACAATGGATAGATTGATACATATATACCATCAGAACAGTGTACATCACTGTCACAACAGTGTTTATTTTCATTCAAAGGCTTTATGATTTTTCCTATAATGGTGGGCCGGTCTCTAGTCAAAATGCCCGGGACGATTTTTTTTGTCCCAGTCGAGCTCTGTATGCAGCTCATCTGCAGTCTGGTGTTACCTACATCTTCCTATTCAGACGGCAGAATTTCCGAGTTCTGAGTACAATCGAAAGCACCACGACTGCAGTTTTTGTGTTGGATGTAAAAAGCAGGCTAGGATAGAATCAGGTGTGGGATTTCTCTCGTGGAAATGTGCACATTATTTTTTCCTTTCTATTGGTAGGTGGCACAGTGCACTTGTGGCAAGTAAGCAAGCTAGAAGACTGGCAGTCTGGCTGGGTATCCAGTTATGGAAGCAACACATTAACAAGAGAATTCTGAGTAAAACCAAAGTTACTTTCCCTAGTAACTAGTTACTCTGAAAGTAACGAGTAACTTGAAGTAACTGAGTTACTTTTGATAGAAGTAACTAGTAATGTAACTAAGTTACTAATTTAAAGTAACTTACCCAACACTGATCCTGACATCCTCGCTGTGTGTCCAGAGGGGGAACATCGTAAGCTTGTTTGTAAAACTCTTGTTTGTAAAAGTGTAATTGTACAAAATCTTGTGGACTTAAATGTATAAACGGAATAATCAGAAAACTAAACTGCTGTAGTTAAGCTAATAGTGTTCTATTTTTTTAGCCAGACATTTTAAAACTTCCCCTTAAATGTGTCCCTGATCACAATCCTCTATGTCATCGCTCTGTTGTGCTGCTGCAAGTAAGTAAGATTACGTCGGTCAATATCAAAATGTGTTGCATATATAGCCTTAATTTGTGTCAACTGAGCTGTGGCTAAGTACCTGAAGATAACTAACTGAAAACACAAACTGTCAAAACACAGAACGTCATAGTTCTGTATTGCCACAGGATTATTATTTTTTTATCCTCCAGTTATCGCTACAAAAGCCTGCAAAGCCCTGTGGCATAAACATCTACTAAACAGATTTAATAGAAACTCAATTTGACTTTCAGCCTCAGATTTCCCGCTCTTTTTTTTCACAAATTCTAATAATTCCTTTATTAGTAACACATCTTCATTACTAACTGGAACCCCGTTTTAAATCAAGCCTGGAGCCAAAAACCATCTCTTCTAGTTTTTACTATTAATTGACTAATTAGTTGGCAATGATGCATGAAAGTTTGGAGTGGTATCATGACTTTGGGTTGGTTAACATTCATCTCAATCCCAAGCTTCCTTAAATGTGTCAGTGCATTTGTTGACCAGTCTTTCACCCCTCAGACATGTCCCTGATCATGATCCCTTTGTTGTCTTGCTACAAGCAGCTACACAACCCATAGCACTGGTGATTATGTGAGTCTATTTCAGTGTGCCATTTCAGTGTTACTTAGCAGTGATAGCTCAATCATAATCTGCTGCTGCTGTGTCTTTTTTGTGCACGGAGGCTTCAAGAGGCTGGGAGAGATCGCTATCATAATGTGTCATATGTGGTGTGGCGGGTACTTGCATTAAAAATACCCTCCAGCACACCAAGCCTCTATGAATAATAAGAGCTCAACTAAAGCTGTGTTTCCTATTCATGGCGATACCTTATGTGCAAATAAATGTCAGCAAACTTCATGACATGAAGTAGCAATAATGAATCAAACTTGTGTTTCCTGTGCAAGTGTTAACGTTGCGATGATATATCATTTCACATAACACAAAGATATAGAGTCTTTCTCTGTGTCAACAGGAGATAAATTATCTTCAAAATCAGCCGAAACGGAGATGGAAGGTAACAATGTTTGAAACGGTTCTTCTGCCTATTGTCTGTGACCTTCAAATCCTCTGCTGCGGGTCTCTATTGTGTCAACTCTGCATCCATAGGCAGCATCACTGAAAAGTAGTTTCTCTGGGGTCACGGAGGTTATCTGATGGCAACAGTCTGAAGGCTTATGGCCGTATCATGTCTGCAGTGGGGATGCTCCTGAGGTGTTTTTTCTCATTACAGGGGAATGTCGATTACTGGAATGATAGCCTCGTCTGCCGTAATTGACCCGTTGCTTCAAATTGATACCATCTGTCTTCATACAGATGTAATGACCTTGTAATAAATCGACAGTTTATTGCATTAACCCTGACTCTTTGTGACAAGTGACGATTGCCTGCAAAGGGAGGTGTCAAAATGGATCAAGGGGTCGCCACTCGGTGGCAAGAACAAAGTTGGACCAACAACTTTCTCTAAATTAGTTGGCGACAGACCCGAAGCCTTCCTGGATTCTGCTTTGTCATTTCTCCAGTTTTACATAACCATGAATGAAAAATAGTATCATATTCACGGTTGGACCTATTATCTTCTCCAGATTTAGCATCCCCGTTCTGTCTGGAAGTTTCAAACAGAGCTCACAGCTAGAAGCTGACCTTCATTTCTGGCTTTATTCCATCACCTGAGTTTCAACTCGCTAGGAAAGACTGTATATGTTTTAAATTGTATTTTAAAAATGCACATTATTCAGCGTTACTGTAAAGCTACAAGTGCTGGCAGAATGGCTCATTTTCAACTTTTTCCCCCTGGCCAGATTAGAGCGAGCCAATAAAAACAATAAAACATTAAAGAACAACATCTAAAACCATTACAGCAGGAAGCAAATGACCGTCTCTCTGACCCCGTAGGATTGTCCACAGGCTCTCTGCGTATGCAAGGATACATCTAGTACTGCTTACTTTTTTATTACATACACTGAAGGATGCAGAAGCACTCAGGAGAACAGAGTCTTGATTACATTTTCTGATGACACTGCAGCGTTGACTCTTTTGAGTTTTTCTTTTATCAGCTGGGTTCACAGCCTCGCAACAGTCTGAACAGCATTGTTAAAATCTTCTCTAAGATCATCAGAGTGAAACAAAGAGATCTGGGTTCTTTTTGCAACCAACAAATCCCTCAGAAAGCGGCACATATTTTGCCTCTTTGCGAATATTTTCTTTATCAAGGCTGTTTGTTAAAACTAACTGATATTCTGAAGCATCTTCTGTATTTTAACGGCATAATACTGTTTTCTTTTAAGTCTGGTCAGCAAATAAATACTTATGGGATTTTTAAAAAGTTGATTTTATTAGGCTTGAATTCTTGTTTGCATTTATATTTTTTCATATGCTCACTTCTGTTTATTTTTTATGTGCTGCCTCAAACTAATTCAAACCACTAAATTAGTGCCGATGACTATAATTGATGTAAGTTTTCATTTTTATTTTAACTAATTAATATTAAGGTATACTTGTTTACCACATATTGTGATATATAGTTTATGCATTCTTGTTTAAATTCTGAATCTATGCTGTATTTTTCTAAATACAGAAAAGAGCCAGTCTTATAGACTCATAGACTCATATCATTATTCATCTTTAATGATCCCAACAGTGTATAGTAGTGAGGTGGTTAATATTTCATATTGGTTTCATATCCATGTTTGGTTCCTATTGGTGTGTGATTTGGTGTAGCGAGCAACAGGTCGCCATGCAGCTTTGGAGGTGGACTTGATGTTGTTCAGATGTTGATATAAACAGCTTTCATGTAACCGTGTGATGTATAGGTCAAAACAGAAAAATGTGTTCTCTCGATCATGTAAGAGATGTGTGCAAATAGTCTTAATTGACCATTTGTAATTATATTTTATATTTATATTTTTTCTGAGTTTATTTATTATAAACTTTATCATAAAATGAAGTACATTTAACTTTAAATTATGCTATTGTGGTAGACAGTTGAGTAAATTCTGACTAAGTTTTTCAATACCGATACTTATATTTGCTGATTTAAAATTCCAATATTGTGATACTCAAGGATATTTTCTTCTTCCAGATACATGAAACATAAATAACATTTCCCTAACATTTGCTATGCGTATTTAATTTGTGTACTTGTTTGCTATTATTTGTTCACCCAAGTCTAGACACATTCTTGTTCCGACACACCTGAATCAATTGAATGGCTTGTTATCAGGCCTTTGCCAAACTTGATGGCAAACTTGAAGAGGTAATCCAATCATTTGATTCAGCTGTGTTGCAGTAGGAAGGCATCCAAAAGCTGCAGGACAGCAGCTCTCGAAGACTGGAGTTGGATACCCCTGGTTTACAGCCTTTCAAACACGTTTCCATCAGAAAAGTTGTCCAGAGTGCCCTCTGGTGGACAAACTATGCAGTCTCGATACTCATAACAGTTGAAAGGTGTTTCTACTGTTTATTTGACTTTTTTACTTTTTTTTTTCAAATTTTACTATGTTGAATAAAATTCAATATTTCTTGACTATGAGTATAGCATATTGAGGACCTTGTACATATTTAAGACAAGGATTAACTTGTAGTATAGTGGGTAGTATATTGAAGCGGTGGCAGTTTTCCAGTTAACGTCCAATAACTTGAGACACAGTGTGTGTCTCCAGTACAGGTTTTATTGTTGTCAGTAAGAAGAGACCAAGTAGGCAATCCGTGTCTTGTTTGGGAAAAAGTCAGAGAGTGAAAAGACGACCTGCTGTATTTTTCCTTTGGGGCGTTTGGTTTTATTTCCATTCTCTGTTTTGCTTGAACTGAACTCTCTTTTGACACGTCGTCACTCCCAAACAGAAGGTTTGATCAGCATGTGGTTATGATTTCTGTGATCTCAGCCAGACGTGTGTGTCTGAAATGACCACGTAAAAAGATATCCTGCTTTATGACATTATACAGATCCAAGAGTAGAAAGAAAACTGTCTGAAATGAAGCATTTAGAACAGTCTGAAGCTTAAGCTATAGGCTTATTGGGATTACTAGTACATATGCTGGCTTTACTACTTGAAACTTCTGCCATTTAAGCTGTCTGTTACATTTGGATTTGAGTTTAAAATTATTGTTGTGTTTGTGTCCTCAGAGCCAGGATGGGAGGTTTGAAGTTCGTGGGCGTCACGGCAAGTCAGTGCTGACCATCAGCGGCGTGAGGCTCTCCGACTTGGGTCGATTTGACTGCGAGGCGCTCAGCAGGATCGGAGGTCATCAGAAGAGCATGTTCCTGGACATTGAATGTAAGCGCGCCCATTAAACGCCATGCACGCACTTTTTGTTAGAGTGCACATGCAGTCCACAGCAGGCTTCCAAGAACTGGAGATATTCAAACAACAAGTTGCCTAACATTGCCTGTGGGTAAAATGCAGAGGAGTGTTGTTTTTGCAGAGCCCTGGTCACCTGTTACAGCCTCTTACAAGCTTCTCCTTTCTGCCTTTCTATCGGCTCTTTGCGGTCCTTGCTGTGGAAATGGGACACATAAACACATTTAAGCAGAGTTCAAAAGTTCACTCACGCTCAGTTCTAATAATTCTTTTTGTAGTCTGGCTATTTCATCTTTTTTTCCCTCTCTGAAATGCATTATATCATTATAAACAAGTCACCCACCACGCACACTGCCTCCAGAAGGGTTAATTAGTGAGAGGATATCATGCATCGCCTTTCTTTTTTTCTCCTGCTGACAGCTCTGCTACTTCCCAACGCGTGCATCCATTCCTCAGTGCTGGTTGTTTGGGGTTGTTTGGGGCGGGCTCTCCCCTGCTTAATGAGCTCTGAAGCAAAGATCTCCATTTTGGCCTCAGAATGATTAGGTTCATTAGTAGCGAGGCTCAGTGGAGTTTTTTTTTTTTCCTTTTTCTTTGGGTAGCAATTGATTCCACCTTGAAGCTCAGAGGAACAACAAAGAGCTAGGCCAGGCAAACAAATATATCCAAAGAGACAGCGAGGAAAAAATGAAGACCATATCTGCGTTGTCACATGCAAACCAATTTTCTCCTTTTCATACTGAGGTGACTTTTTGAGTTCATGGATTCCCCTCAAAATTTTGTTTTGCACGGTTCCTGAAAAGTTGACATTTTAGGAAAAACTTGTAGCAAAAAAACAATCCCAAATTCATGCACCCACTCTCTAACCGTGAAGCAAAGTTGCTGTCATTACACTGCAAACTTGTTTTGCTGGAGCCACAGCTGACAACTCACGCCTGCGCTCTCACAGCCTGTGTCTCTGCACAGAGACACAGGCTGTGAGTCTGAGTGTGGAGGGGCTGAGCCAGCCGTTGCCACCGAACTAATGAACTCATTTACTAAGTCACTGCAGGCTGCAGGGGGATAACACGTCCTCGGCTGTGACAGAGAGCCAGGCATCAATCTCTTTAATGGAATCCTGCAAGCGAGCATAAAACAACCATAATGCCTCTCCGACTGAGCGGGGCCGACCGGGCCGAAAGAAATCCGCACAACAGCTCGCCGCCGCAGTCGTCCATTACTGCCCTTTCTATTTGCCGGCGCCAATGAGCTTCTGTTTGCATGCTTTATTCCTATTCTTGGGGGGCACGATCGCAATGGAGACCCCCACCCATAGCGTGAGGTAGCTTCAATTAAGTTTTTCTTTTTTTACACTGCCGAAGGAGTTGAGGAAGCAGCAATTAAATGCTTTCCCCCCTGTCTTCTCTTTAAGGTGAAGCCTCAGCAAGTTATTTATTTATTTATTTTTTTACATCTTTGATCATCCAGCACAGCTCCACCTTTGATTTGAGTGTTTAATTGGCTGCCACAAATTCCAGACACACCAGCAATTACTCTTTTAGCAATTCAGGTCTTGTTTTAGTTTTTTTTTAAAAAGCTCCTTTTCCATGTAAACGAGGTGGGTGCAAGAAGTGACGTTACTCTGTTTTGTTTAGATATACCAAAGTTCCTGACCAACCACACCGTTTATTATTCATGGGAGGGAAATCCGGTGAACATCAGCTGCGACGTGATGTCCAACCCACCTGCCACCATGCTGTGGAGGCGAGAGCGCTTCACTATCTCCACAGAGGGAACCGCCAACATGAGGGTGCACAGCGCCGAGGGCAAGTCTGTGCTGGAGGTGAGTTCAAGTCCTCCGGTGGCAGCCAGGTTAGGTTTAGGGTCACGAGACAAAAAATGTGTTTGAAAGTTTAATAATGACTCTGTCAGTGTGGTTTATCAAACAGAGGTGCAAAAGAAATGGAGTTTTTTGTAATGAATTGAATTTTCTTCTTTGAGGGAAAAAAACAATTAAATAAACAATAAAAACAACAGTGAAAGACAGACCTGTAGTTTAATGAGTTTAAAAAGAAAATAAATTCTGATGGCTCTTTATGAAGACTTACTCACACTGATATAGTTTTCAAAAATTTGACAAAATTCAGATTTTGATGTTTCTATTGGCATCCCAGTTTAATGGAAGTAAGCGAAAGCCCAGTGGTGGTCATTGTGAATAGTTTGTCATAAAGGATGCTTTTAACTGAAGAAGTCATGAAAACTAGACACCCATACTCAGTTTTAAATGATGATTTCATTTATTACAGAAAAAGTTGTTATCCAAATCTACATGGACCTGTGTGAAAAAGTAATCACCCCCCAAACCTAATAACTGGTTATCTTGTCAGCAATCAAGCATTCAAGTCTTTCATAAGGCTGTGGAAGATTTTGATCCTCTCGTTTTTGCAGAATCGTCTCAAATCAGCCCCACTGGAAGGTGTTTTTAAGGTCATGCCAAAGCATATCAGTATAATTCTGTTTCAAATCAGTCCTATGAACACCAAAAACACATATTATTCAGTGCATGTTTAGTATATAAAGCACAGTTATATATCGAGCACAGTTGGAGCAAAAGCAGAAAAGTCCAAGTGAAATCTTTAGTTTTAATATGAATTGTGATCGACTGTATTGTTTATCTGCGTCCAGGTGACTCCTATGTCCGACAGAGACTTTGGCCGCTACAACTGCACGGCCAGAAACAACATTGGAGTTCGATACCAGGAGTTCATTTTGGCCCAGGCAGGTGAGTCTGCAGAACTGCCACTAATGCGCTAATGAGGCTAGCAACTCAATTTCAAGACCAGAACATGTGGACGTCTCAGGGACCCTGCACCTTTTCAATAACCGCTCTCCCAGTAACTCCAGCCATTCAACTACTTTGTAACCCTCTACCTCTCTACTAATGGTAATAGCCTTATTTGCAATTCTCAGGAAGATAAATTCCACTACAACTCCCAACCCCTATTCAGCCTCGCCTAATCTCAAATAGTGCTGGCTGATTTACCATACCCCTCGCAATTTAACTGAAGTACTCCCTAATTTACGGTAGCGAGGGCTAATACACAATAGTGCAGTCTAATTATCTTTAGTGCAGATTGAATTGCTCTAGCTAAGGAAGAAAAAAGTAGTGAGCAAAAAGCTGACCAAAAATGTCGTCTTGCAGGAAACAGTAGGTTTTAGAAGAGTTTGTGACTCTTACAATTCAGCACAACACACACTCAGGCACACGCAAGAAAACACACTGTGAACATGTTTGTGTTCTTAACGGATATTTGAGACGTACCTTATGTAGAATACACTGTCTTCAAAGCTTGATCATAAACTGATAGAAGAATCTGAGGGTGGAAGTGTGTTTGTAGTGAGTCAAACTGTTCTGAATTTTGCCTTGATGTTTTAAGTGAGAATCACTAATACAACCAAAACACCTTGAGTCACATCAAAAACATATCCAAGGACAAGTGATGCAGTCAAGTGATGTGGCAACTTACCTGAAAATAAAATAAGTTGCTGTCTATTAAATTGCTAGAGTCTAGAGTCGGCTAGGTTTAATATGGCAGTGATGTCAGGAAGTTTTTAGAGTCAAGGTTTATTTGTGCAGGAAATATATTCAGAGGTCTTACGCAGAAGCATTTATTGCAGTGAGCTTAATATCAAGGAGAACAAAGATGGACACTGCTTATTGCCACCCAGTTCTAGAACAATCTTGGAGGCAACAGCAGGAGAACGGATTTATAGTCCAATAATCCAAATATTTAACCCACAATGAGGTAGTGGTCATGCACAGGGAGACAGGTGGAGCGGCACGCAGGCAAAACACAGTGTCTATATAAACAGATAAAAAAATATGGTACTGGATTTAAAAAAAAAAAAAGCAGAACTCAAGCAATTAAACAAACTAGGAATCAAGGAAGGCTAAGGTGTTGCACACTAAACATGGGTGACACAAAGGAGGGAAAACTAGCAAAGAAATGATGTACAATAGAAATTACTTACAGAAACCTGACATTGTGGCCATTTCTTAATATATCTATCCTCATCCTGCGCAGAATAGATTCTGTTCCTGTCTGTTCCAGCTAAAAGAAAAGACTAACACAGCCCCTGCACTTTTAATCTGCATGAATAGAAATGTTATGTTTTTAATGTCCTATCTTTTCACCTAAAATTAAAGTACACAGCCTCCTCTCAGGCGTTGTATAAGCTGAATTATTACATCTCTCCTAAATAACCCTTGAAAGCTTACCAAATATAGAAAAATAATCTTTTACAATGTCTGTCTTTAGTTTTATTACGGTGGCACTGTGCCATTTATCTTTGATCAAAAATACATTCAGTGTAGTTGGTTATTGCTGTGTAAATGTCAGAGTTAGGTCCATAAATATTAAGACAATTGCCTCTGTACTCTGAGGTCCTCCCATTTGTTTTGTTACATTAGTCAAATTACTCACGCTGGAAGACTTTTTTTATTTTTTATCCTTCTGCAGTATCTGCTGTTTGGCAGTGTGCACCCTCCAACACAAGAATTCCCTCCCCCACTACATTGCAGCACAGGTCAGAGCTGGTATGAATGACATGAATGGCTGATCATTCACACACAGCATGAAAACAATGAGCTTTTGTGGAGGTGGGTTGCAAAGCTGCTTGAAAAGCTAGGAGCAAATTCAGTAGCTTGGGTAGTAGGATGTGTATAAGGGTATCAGCGGTGCCATCAGCTGGTGCTTGCTTCTTATCAGCTGATGGGAGTGGAAATCTGAGTCAGTCAAACAGTCAGTCTTTCTGGCTCTTTGTTCTAGACTGAAATATCCCACCAACAATGGGA
>NW_005187595.1:704350-705977 GCF_000239375.1 Pundamilia nyererei
AACACTGGACTTACTGTATGCCAATGCAGAAGAGGCATACAGTTCATCACCTCTCCCTCCTCTGGGCAGATCTGACCGCAACCTGGTGCACCTTGTCCCTGTGTATGAGCCCTTAGTGCGCAGGGAGCCACCAGCCACCCGTACAGTACAGAGATGGTCGGAGGAGAACGAGGAGGCTCTTAAGGATTGTTTTGAGTCGACTGTGTGGGAGGTGATCTGTGACGACCACGGAGAGGACATCAACAGCCTTACTACATGCATTACTGACTATATTAATTTCTGTGTGGATAACACCGTACCTAACAAGGACTGTGTGGTGTTTCTCCAACAAGAAACCTTGGATTACCCCAAAAATTAAAGCTGTCCTCAAGCAGAAGAGGAGGGCCTTCAAATCCAAAGACAAAGAGGAGTTGAAAAGGGTGCAGAGAGAGCTGAGGGGACTGATAAGGAATGGGAAGGACAGCTACAGGCAGAAGATGGAGAACCAGTTTCAGCAAAAAAACGTTGGCGAAGTCTGGAGAGGCCTCAGAACCATCTCGGGCCACAAACATCAGAACTCTGACACCTCAGACACTTCACACCAGTGTTGCCAACTCCTCAGTAAGGAAAATCGCTATTGGCTGTCCTAAAAGTTGCTAGAAGTCGCCAAATGACGTCATCGCCTAATTTGCATAATTGGTCATGCTAATGTAATTGTGACCTACGTTGTTGGAGAGAGAAATAACATCGTGGAAGAGACATAAAGTGAGTAAAAAACGTCCTAAATGCAGTTAGAATTTATTTAGAACTACAAATTAAATTTCTTTTAGCAATTATTGTTTTTTAATGTCACAATTCCAACCCTGCTCCTTTATCCGGACCTGGACCGGCAAAAGTGACCGGAAATTGGCACTCTGGAGTTACTTTGTGTGTGAGAGTGTGTGTTTATAAGTAGTTTTAAACCTTGTGATCCACAAAACAGCATAACAGTAAAAGAACTGACTGCGTTACAGTCAGTGCGGGAGCAGCGGCTTCGCTCATGCGCGATTCATTTGCCTTTTGGACGCACAGGTGTAAACGTCTCCTGCCCTGATAGCAGCTGGGGGAGGACTATCCTCCGCCTGGGAGTGCTTTGACACGGATGAGGTGCCCCAGGCAGCACCGCTGCCTGTTGAGAGTAAGAGCGATATGTGTTTTCACGTCAAAAAGTCGTCATAAATAAGTCTCCAGTAATACCAGAAAAAGTCGCCAGATTTGTCGCTAGTCGCTTTTTAGAAAAAAAGTCGCTAAGGGGGTCTGAAAACTCGCTAAATATAGCGACAAAGTCGCTAAATTGGCAACACTGCTTCACACCTCCTCTACTCACCCTGCTCACTCCTCCCCACCCCCAACAACAGCATCCAATACACACTCAACACAAGGCTCCAGCCTGTCTCTCTCAACCACCCAGGTTAGGAGGGAACTGAGGAGGATTAATGCCGAGAAGGCGGTGGGCCCAGATGGCATCAGCTCAAGGGTCGTCAGGTCCTGCGCGGACCAACTGTGTGGGGTGATGGAGCGCATCTTCAACCTGAACCTGAGGCTGGGGAGAGTCCCACAGCTCTGGAAAACCTCCCGTGTTTTACCAGTGCCAAAGACTTCACGCCCC
>NW_005187595.1:707229-708614 GCF_000239375.1 Pundamilia nyererei
TTATTCTATTTATTCTACTGTATATAGTATTTTATTTTATTCTATTCTGTACAGTTGTGTAAAGTATTTTATTCTTATTGTATTCTAATTTTTGCTATATAACTTTTGCACTGTCCACTTCCTGCTGTGACAAAACAAATTTCCCACGTGTGGGACTAATAAAGGTTATCTTATCTTATCTTATCGTGTTTAGACCTATGTTTGTAGTTATAATTCCTCATCAAGTATTCGCTGATTTACTCCTAAATAATAGTTGCATGATGAATGATGTTGATGCATGACAACTGAAAAATTAAAGGTTATATCTGGTGCTTTCAGCCTTACTCAGTCTTTTCCTTTCTCTACACAGTCAGTGCATAAGGCAAAGGAAAAGGTTGTTTTGAATTCATTCCTAAGTTTGTGAAACAGGATTCTGTTTCTGACACCATGCAAGTGGATTAGACAAGGCTTATTTCATAGCAAAACAACACGATTGCAAAGGAAAACAACTACATGGAAATTGTCTGCTTGTTTGTGTCATGCCTTTATTTTTTGTGTTTCCAGTTGCGCCATCGAATCCATACTCAGTTCGTCTGTCAGCTGTCTCCCAGCGCCTAGCGACCGTAACATTTATGAAGCCAGACTCTCATGGAGGCGTTCCCATCAACTACTATCTGGTCCAGTACAAGGAGGTGGGCTCACAGGACTGGAGAGATGTCAAGTCACACAGTGTCCAGAGTAAGTGTAAACTTTATTTTTATCCACAGCTTTCGCTTCCCCCCCCCCTTTTTTTCATGCCAGTTACCTTCCCTAAAAATCGCTGTAATATACACTGACTGAGTGAAATGGGAGAAACATTTATCCGCTGTTAAGTTTGACCCAATTACATATTGTTATTGTGAAGTCTGCTAAAAGCCCTCTTCAACTCTTTTCCATACCCATTTTCATTTTATGGCTCAGGCAGGTTGAATTTTATCAGATCAATGAAAAAGCATGAATCTATTTACATTCTCAGCTTATTTTATGGAAATCTCAAGATTTTTTACCAGAATATACCAGCAAGTTGAAAACACTGTCAACAACTGATTCTTACTCATATTTTCAGTATAAGCCTTCTGAGTTTTCTACAGTCTAATGATGTGTAAAATGCTTTCTTATTTTTCAGGTTTCATGTGTTTTTTGCGTTTTTCAGTTTTCTATAGTTTCTTTATGGAATAAAAAATCCTGATTTGAAGGGGTTATCTGACTGCACTGAAGTCCATCATTAAGTAAACCCAATTCTTACTTAATTTACAACCTACGTAAAGACTTTCCTAAGAAATTTGTAGTCATAGTTGGTTGTTTCATGTCTTACAGTGGGGCAAAAAAAGTATTTAGTCAGCCACCGATTGTGCAAGTTCCCCCAC
>NW_005187595.1:710211-712481 GCF_000239375.1 Pundamilia nyererei
GTACGGTACTTCTAAACGAAGTAACAGGAACCAGGAAGGTAGAATTGGATTTATATACCACCTTTCTAGTCTTCACACACTTTACACTAGAGGCCGGAGTTTATTTCTATGCAAGTGCTTTATGTCTAAATCCAACACCTACATGTATGTTTTGGAATTACTGTGTCAACGTCTCTCAAGTGCCATAGATGTAGAATAAATAGAGTGGCACGATATTCTCTCCCCTCAGAGAACCTGGGTTACAATGTAACCAATCAAGCTCAGGTTGAAGCTTCAAATCCAGACTTCACAAACAATTAAAGGACTCAGGGTCTTTTATATATAGTCAGTGAGTAAATATGAGGGATCCACACAACAGTTAAGTTATTCTCACTGTTTTAAAGATGAGTACATAAATATAAATTATCTAAATAATACATTAAAAAACAGAAATGTAAATAATTTACTGTGAAAGCATTGTCAACTTAATCTAGTCGATAAACTAATCAATAAACTCAAATAATTAAATGACCTCCTCAAACTCGGTTGAATATAAAGAAAGCTGTTTCTTTTCTTTTCCCACATTAAATACATGAAAAACATTCACATAGATTTACCAGTTCCACTTTGATAAAGCACATGAACTTCAAGATAGAAATGTTCTATCTTCTATTCATAGTTTCAAACTTAGTTATCAGACTGTGAAGATTATGCTTCAACACACCAGATTATCCTATCTAGTTTAAATCAATATTTCTCTCTGTCTACCTCACATACACCAACTAACACCTCATGCAATACGGTCTCCAAGTTTCCACCGTATTGCATGAGCTGCCATGTGCTCCTTCAAAGCCTTGGCTCTGAGATGTTGTTGGGTCATGAAGAAACTCAAACACGTCATGGGGAGAGCGCCAGAATCTGTCTGAGCTGAAAGATCGCATTCCTCCTCTTCCTATGCTTTATGACTGCAAATTGATTTCTGAGCCTGTTGGTGAAAAGTACACCATGAGGTGAAGGATGGATGGATAGATGGATGGATGGAATGTGAATGCCAGAGGACGAATGGTCGGGTGATAAGCGGGCCTGACAAACCTGAAGGGCTTATCACTAATATCCCCTCATTTCAGAGTCAATTACAGTATGGAGATGCAGTGAGGTGAATACTAAATAGGAAGTAGCACTTTAGCAGTGAACTTAAAAATACATACATCACATATAGGCACATATAAGCAGATAGTGTAGAAGAACAAAGGAACAATGCACAAGATTGTCAATTTAATATAGATAAATTTAGCTCTGTATGCAAAAGCAGAAATATTAAAGTGAGCCAGACTAATTACAAGCCACACCAAGTGTCGTCATATAATCATAGAAGCCATTTCAGATAACCTCAGCAAAAAATCCTTACACAATAAACCCTTCCATATAATGAGACGCCTGGCCTCGTTTCATTTGAATGCTTCTGCCCAAATTGAAATGTCCGCTTACAGCCTGGAATGAACCTAGCACGGCTGCAAATTGCAGAATTTGTTTTCAGTTCCAGGACTAAAGAACTGCAAAAGCACCTATTACCATTCAAGTATTTAATTTGTGCAGACTAACAAAAACAACAACTTTCACTCAAGCTCATTACACTACACACTCTCTCCCAGATTTTTTGAGTTGTGACGGTTATGTAAATGGGCTCAAGTGACTGTAGAATTTAAATAGGAATCTGTAATGTGGTCTGATAATGAGATTGCCTGTTTTCTTCAATATTAGATGTAATTTAAAGTACGAACGTGACGCATTGCACAATTCTCCGAGTTACTATCGTATTAATATTCTATCTGATATTTTACTGTGGTTTCATTAGAGTCAGAGGCACATGTACTCTTCCACCACACTGTTTGCTATGACTTTGTTGAAGGTGAGTTTCTAAATCTTCTTATGTTTTTCATTATTGATCATTTAGCAGAGTCAAGCGGTTGCTCCCTTGTATTTTAGAACCACAGTTAAAGCTTTTAGTCTTGGAACAAATGACCTAAGATAGATAGAAAATCTAACTTTCATTGCATGCATCTAGCTCTCTATATTTCACAGACTAAGCAATAATAATGCATTTAAGTCAATATAAAGAAAAAAACAAGTGCAATAGATTAATTTAAATGGTTGTAAGTATGATGGTAGAAGTTTCATAATGTCGGGGTTTAATTCCTGGCTTTTCTAGTCTTCATGTCAAAGAGTCCTTGGGCAAGATGCTGAACCACACAGACACTTTAAAAGGCTTTCAAACGTGACTTTGCATGTAG
>NW_005187595.1:712625-723192 GCF_000239375.1 Pundamilia nyererei
GAAGTCCAAACTGTATTGCGCCTACATGATATGTTGGAAATACAGTGTGATTGTAGCTCATCAGGGGGAAATATAAAAATCCTTGCACAAAATTCCCTTCAGCTTGCTACTCGGTATCCGCTACAGCGAAGCAATCTGGAGCGAAAATGAAGAGGTTGAAATAGGATTATGAGAAAATACGGGACAACAGCAAGAGCCCATGTTTCACTACCAACCACTGGCTGGCAATTACATTAGTTCAGAGTTCCTATTAATAGTGTCAGTGAAAACAACAACAATAACAAAAGATGAATGCCAGGTAGTTCTTGGTAGTGGGGAGGGAGTTATCATCAGTTACCTTCTCTACAGGAAGTCTCTAGAAGTGTTTGGGATTCATGTGCTCAAGAGTGTGTAATACCTTCCTTTAAAAGTCCACAATTTTTAAAAGTGTGCACCATTATTCCCATCATACCAACTATCTCTATTATAAAAGCCTGCTTTGCCAACCTGTAATTGTAGGCATAACTGTCTAAACTAGTTAGTTTTAACAGGTCAATAAAGCATTGAACATATTTCAGTCAGACAAGTGAGATTTTGAATAATTTATTAGCAGCAGAATATAGCTATTAAAGTTTGGGATCTACACTTCCTGCAAATAAATTGGGGAAGTCATATAGGCACAGGAGCCTACAGGTGGATACTAGTTGGAGAGGTCTAAACAGCAGGCAGCAGGCTGCCATTTCCCCTTTTTTCCTTGTCTTCCAATGACACTGGAAACCCTCTGAAAAATAACCAGCTCCCTTTCTTAATGACTTGCTTTGCTATCTGCATGATGGATGGTCACCACTTGCTTCCAGGTGACACGATGTCTGTTCCTGTGTCTCTGCAGCCACAGTTGTGCTGACAGGACTGGAGCCCAACACAACATACGAGGTTCGAGTGGCAGCTGTCAACGGAAAGGGCCAGGGCGACTTCAGCCACACGGAAACCTTCCAGACCTTACCCATCCGTAAGTCCGCTTACTTATTCAAATCTGAATCAGTGACGTATGCATATGTGGTCAAAAGTTTACATCCACTGGTCATGGGCATGAGTGGTCAAATTTCCAGCAAGAATTACACCAGAGACTTGTTGATGGCTACAAAAAGCATCTTGTTGAAGTACAACTTGCAAGAAAATTCCCCCAAAAAACAAACGTGTAAAGCACACCCAGTTAGTAAGTTATTAAAGATGTATGCTGTACAATCACTCTACCCTGGAAAAAGAACACTTCAAAGAGGTCATTAAAAGTCCAAATATACCATGACATTCATGCCCATGAGGAGTATATGTACATTTCTGACCACAACGTATGGAATGAAATAATATATTATTAATATATAATAGTTTGATAGCAGTTATACTGGGTTAATTGTTAGCTACTGGCATATATCAGCTGTTAGGATTAGAAAATACAGATGAAATAAAACATCTGTGGAAACTATAGATCATAATAAAGCCACGTGACTGGAATGCAAACATTCTTCAGGAATCTATTCAAGGCACCAGCACCTTAGTGAAATGAAGCCTATTTGCAATCCTCTGCAGCCTTGCCATGTTTCTATCAGAGACGGCTTCCTGCTCCTGTTTCTCTGATATGAATTCAGATTATTTGGGCTTGGAAATAGATCCTGTCAAATTTGTGTCTTGATGTAAAACTGCTGCATTAAAAATTATGCACTGCAGGGGGTTACGGTAAGCATTTTATTTATTCTAGCAATCTGGCACGGCGGGATTGCAGTAAATCCAGGCAAGGCCACAGGAAAAGTGTTTCCATCCTTAATAATATACAGCAGTGCAGCTTCCGAGAATGAATGTTAGAAAGAAGACCCAATTAGCAAAATACAGTGAATAATAAAAACCTGGAGTCAACATTAATTATAGCCAGGCAATGGGAGTTACCTTGTAATATGAATTTAATTCAGCTTTAAACCTTCTTTCTCCTTGTACTGCATCCTTATCTCATATGTCACGTTGCCACCTGCCCCCCTCCTTGGGAATGCACATTCCAACACACACATACTCACACAAAGACATTGTTTTACATCTCAGCCTCTGCCTCATGTCTTCCTCAGGAGAGCCGAGTCCGCCAGCAGTCCATGGGCAGAGGGACATGGGCAGGGCCTACAGGCTGGGGCTGGTCAAGCAGGACGACGGAGGGATGCCCATTGTGGAGTATATAGTCAAGTACAAGACTGTGAGTGATTTATTACAGTTAAACACAGCTGCTGCCTTCAAGTTTCTCATGACAGCCCCACTATATCGAGCCTATATAAGTGGCAAGTCCAGTTTGATACATTAATACCTTCATTAATGTATCCCTGCTCCGGTCACTCCCATCCACATTTAATGCGCAAGGTAAATAAACGCAGGCACATTTAACACAGGTAGAAGGTTCACATTTTGTACTTCCTTGTTTTGTAAAAAAAAAAAAAGGAAAAATCTTTCTTAACCTTTTTTTTGAGAAAGGATGACTGAAATGCTGCTGCAATTTTAAACCTTCATTTACTGGCCTCCATTTGTATTTCTGTATCATTAATCAGCTGGAAGCACAAAGTTTAAATTGTAGTAGGCTGCTTTTAAGGGTGTTTTTCATGTCATGTCAATGCATTTGAAAGTTTTAGTGAGTCATTTCACTGCCTTTTTGTCCTCGTTGTGAAATGGTCACATTAAATCAACGGCACTACTCATTTGTCACTCGTCCATTTTTCCATCCTTAGGTCAGCAGTTTACCTCCCAATTGCTACCTTTCCAGGTAGCAAATTACACATGCTTGTTGCTTTTTGGAGAGAAACCTGAAAGGACACAGTGAAAACTGAAATACAAAGAAAGTACCATTTTATGCCCGCTTAGTGAATTACAGTAGTGCAAAAACTCTTGAGCCACCTCATTTTGCTAGGAAAATGGGGGAAAAGAGTGAAAGGATGTACTGAAATGTGCAAATATATATGGAAATACAGTATATAAGGCAAAAACAGCATTTGTACAATTCTAATGAGTTTGGAAGTGAATATTTGGTGTGACCACCTTTACTCTTCAGCACAGTCTGAACTCTCTTAGGCAGCTTTCTTGTCATGTCTTTAAGTAGTCTTCAGGAATAGTTCTCCAGGCTTCTTGAAGGACATTCAAAGCTCTTCTTTGGATGTTTCTGCCTTTTGTTCTGTTCTCTGTCAACATGATCCCACACTGCTTCAGTAATCTTGAGGTCTGGGCTCTGGGGAGGTCAATCCATGACTGATAGGATTCCACTGTTTGTTTTTCTATGAATGTTATGAATGTTCTAAGATTGAAAAGAAAAGCGACTGGACTTCTTTAAGTTTTTCAAAACTGGATTATAGATGGCAAACAGTTGGTGCTGTAGACCACCCCTCTGTTCAAAGATGGTCGTTCACAGTGAACATGGCTTCTTTTACTCCTCTTTGAAACCATCTGTCTTCTCCGTCCAAAATGTGAACATTGGTATCCTCGAAAGAATGACCTTTGTCCTTTAGATGCCTACGTACAGCTGAGTCTTGTCCTGTCCAGGTGGCCCTCCTATGTTGTGCCATGTATTTATGAAGTGGCTGTTTGGTTTCTCCGATGTAAATGTAAATGTAAAATCATTCCTGGCTGTTGATTTTCGACATGATTTTCAGATACTGTTCATCTTTTTTTTAACAACACCGTGTTGAGATATGACAAGTTTTCAGCTAATAGCTCGTTGGGATCACTTTGTTGTTGCAAAATACTATTTCATGCCTGTCTCACACTGTGTAGTCTTTGGCATTTTCATAGATTCATCTAAAGAAATGGGAACAAATAATGTGTTTTTGTGGCAGGCTGCTAGTAACAAACTGACAACTTAGTTATTTTCTTTTTACTACGTTGTCTGTTATGTGTAGACACTAGTTCATCCTTTGAGTTGGGGGCCTTTTTATGCTTCAGAGTCCAGTAACTTTAATCTGATTTGGCATAGAGAACCTGTAGTGATTGGTAACACTGTTTTCTGCTGCTACACTTTTTAAGTAGATTTCACTTGTTCAATCAATGTATTTTTGTTGTCACTGAGGCTTTTTTAACAATAAACCCATCACAGTTGGCAGATTTTAGAAACTATTTTCAAAATCAAGAAAAATGAGAGCAACAAATTCAGCAGAAGTCAGTGTTTTCTAATAGTTCCAAGTATGTCTTTTTTTTTTGACAGTCATTAGACGGCACACGATACTGGGAATGCCTTTTCCCTCCACTGGAGTGTGTGTGACTCTCTAGTTTGACATGTTGTGACTGAGTTTACTAGATGATGCTTCTTGAGTATTTTTTTTTCAGCCCCTGTTTCACTCACTTGTTCTAAATGGGGGTACACACGTGAGCAAGTAGTTGATATTGTGTGTGCGTGTGCGTGTGTGTGTATGTGTGTGTTAAAATGCAAAAAGCAGCTTAAACTCACAAGATAAGAGGAGCGACTGAGTTGAGGCCAGGAAGCAGAATAGATGGCACTCGCACAAAAACTCTCCACAGGACTAAGTGGATTTAGGCTGGTCCAAATCTCCTATCTCCCCAGTGCTAATGTGTCCAAGCAGGCATTTCTCTGTCTCATTGAGAAAGCGGCAGAGATTTAAAATAATAAAACCATGCTGCTGAAAAGAGGGTCAGGAAGTCTCAATGAGGCTTTTGGAGGCCGAAAAGGATGCCAGTGAAGATGCTTCACACCCCACTAATCTAATGCCCCTGTCTGGCGTCAGGAACACACAAACTGCTTCACTGTGGATGGAACAGAGAGCCTGAAAGCAGACAGCATTTCAGTAGGGATCGCTTTAGGCAGAAGATTCTTATTTTTATCTGCGGGCATTTATAATTGGAGGTATTGACTCTATTCTGCTACCTCACTGACATAAGACATGACATTGCTGACCCTCATGAAGATTCACCCTGAAAATGTGTGTTTTTGAGTCAACATAAAAGAGATCTTTGCTGATATTTTGATTGGAGCCAGACTTTGTTTGTTGTTGTGTTTTGATAAATCCAAACTTGAAATTTTAGGAATGTCGTTGTCAAAATGTACAGAGTAGATCAGGGGAGAGGTACTAGAGTGCGTATCTATACCGATCTGTAGAACACGGTGGAGGCTCTGTCATGTTCAGGATCTGCTCTCTCAGTTTATGAGGTGGCCATAGAACAGGTTCTCCTAGTTTGAAAGTTAGTGGTTTGCGCTTTGCTTGCTCCAGCCTCCAGTCTGCATGCCTTGCAGAAAATACTGAACCCTCCAATGCGTTCATGGTCGAGTGAATGTGTGTGAAAGTTAGATAGAAGGCACTTAGGTATTACAAAAAGTAACTGTGTGAATGAGTGTTAATTTGTGAATGAGGCATGTTGTATAAAAGCTTTTGAGTGTTTAAGTAGAGTACAAAAGCACTATA
Source organism: Pundamilia nyererei (assembly GCF_000239375.1). Classification (NCBI taxonomy): domain Eukaryota; kingdom Metazoa; phylum Chordata; class Actinopteri; order Cichliformes; family Cichlidae; genus Pundamilia; species Pundamilia nyererei. The sequence continues at coordinate 718,040 of NW_005187595.1, forward strand.
TAAGAGCTAGTCTATTTATCAATTCTGCCAGTGGTTTGGGAATCTTATCGAAATAGATGGAGTTGCGAAAGCAGAAAAGTACAGGGATAGAAGTGGGTTGCAAAGCAGCTTGTAGATTTAGTTGCAAAGTAGCTTAAATGGCAAGCCCTACAGTAGAAGGGACCCGATCCATTGGTTGATGTGAGTTGGCATGGAGATCAGCTGATCTGCTGGGATTGCTACACTCAGTTTTTGCACAGACTCGTTAGTCAGGATTTTACAATTCAGATGAAATGTTACATATTTTTAAGTCCTGCACCTTGACTTTTGTAAAATCCCGTTTTTAATGGTTCTCAAACTCAGGGAGGAAAAAATTGCCAAGGAGGTGAGACTAATAAGCACACAGTACAGTTAGCATGCTTTCAGCGCCACGCTCTCAGACTGACTCTTCAGTTTCCAGTGCTTTGTTTGCAGTTGGTTTCTTTATGAAGGCTCAGGAAGGAGTAGAGACAAAAGGCTGAGGCCACAAAGAGAACTGTGTGATACCGATGACAGGCTCAGGATTACTGTTTCTTTATACCTATTCAAACACATCTGTGGGGGCGTTTCACAACCGAGCCTGATTGTAGTAACTCTCAAAACTCCCAGATTAAAAACACAAAGGGTAAATTGCTGTTTATCAAATACAACAACACTTTCGCTGATCGCCTTTGATTCAAAGTGAAACATAGAGCTTTGATTAAAACCAGGTAATAAGGGTGTCTTTTGATACTCTTTATCTTTCTATCCCTCTCTTACCCCTCCCTCCGCCAGGATAAAGAGGAACAGTGGATGACCAAGCTCGTTCCAGGTGCGAAGGACCATGCCTTGCTGCACCCGCTCCAGTGGAACACGAGATATGAAGTGGAAATCACAGCGCGCAACGTGAAAGGCCTGTCGGAGCCCACCTTCTATCAGTTCTTCATGCCACAGAAACCTGACATTACAGGTAAAAGCATGATAGAGGAAAACTTCAGCTTGTAATTTGCCCTTTTTTAACATTTCCACTTTCTCATAGATGCCTTTTTGAGTTGCTCTTAAATGCCTTTTGAAAGTCCCCAAAGAACACTTTTGAACTTGTTGTGTTAAGTGGTGGGTCAGTCGTGCCACTAGAAGGAGCGCTGACGATAACAAAAGCAGGAGAGCAAGATGTTCCAGTCAAGATAAAGCGAGCCTGAAAACGCAGCAGGCCTTGTTGCCGCTTTGCTTTCTGGACAAATGATGCTGCTGTCATCTCAGAAATAGTGCCCTGGCCTCTCCGGCAACAGATTTCTCTCTGTATGATTGTCGAATGGGGTTTAAATCCCACAGAGAAACACTTTACTCCGAAGTTTTTTAAAGGCGCGTTGAAAAGCTGAGAATTTTTCCTCTGTGAAAAGCCAAAACGTCCTTAGTTTGACAGCCGATTGTCTACATTTGGCCAGTTTTTTGAAGGCATAAGAAAAAGTGAGCAAACAAAACAACTAACTGGAGAGTTTGGAGAACAGATATTAAGTGTTAGAGCAATACTCCACAAAGTGAAAGAAGCTGTAAAGGATGAACTATTCAAACTAGTAATCTCTAACAGGATCATGCTCCCAAAATATATTGTACTCGGATAGCGATTTCCATTATCAGGATCACGTTTTCAAACGATTAAGGGAAGAGTGTTTTGTTTTTTTACAGGAAGCTTGAGCAGCAGCCTTGACTTCAGTGCATTAGTGCAGTCCCCTTTAAAACTGCTTCAGGGCTTGTGCACACCAGTGCTTAGTCGAGACCACAGGTTTTCAAGCTGAGAGACAAGAAGCACACAGTTGCATGAGGTGAAAGGGACAGGTGGATGTCGGTGTCCCAAAAACAGAAAGACTATAAATGTGGCCCATTTAGCGACACAGTCAGCAGTTCACGTGTTCACAGTGATCGCTGGGACAGCATTGGACAGTATCTTTTCTATACAAATGCTGTTGAAATAATAATGAAGTAGTTTGCTTATAGTATTCCTTTTGAGTCTTTATAGATGAAAATAAGAAAAAGATGTCTTTGACTTTGTTTTCACGATGCTTTGCCTTGGAGTAACCCATCTGCTTCTGTCTGCCTACCTGAGGCTAGTGCTACATACGCTGAATGATGGGGAAAAGAGAGTTGTTTTCTGCCTGTGAAACTTGAGCCATGCTGCTAAAAACATGGTAATATGATGGAGCAGTAAAAGTGGATGAAACTTGGATGTGGAAAGCACCTGTTGTTAAATTCGTTTCAACTTAGGTTTGTTTAGAAAGCACCAATTAGGAGCAGAGTTGCCTCAAGGGGCTTTATATTCTAGGGTAAAGACACTAGAATATTAGAAAGGCAGCACAAAAGACACATAGACAATATAGGAAAAAGCCAGAGTTTCATAATTACTAATGATTAAAATGATTAATGGTGTATAAACCAATGGAGAGTGAGAAGAAGTGAGTGAAGAAGTGTTCAGTGCAGCATGGGAAGCTCAAAGCAGCCTAGGCTTAATGCAGCATAACTAAGGAGAGGTTCAGGATCATATGATCCAACGCTAACTATAAGCTTTATTAAAAAAGGAAAGTTTTAAGCCTAATCTTAGAGTAGAGATGTCTGTCTCCCAAATCCATAATGGGAGCTGGTTCCACAGGAGAGAGGCCTGAAAGTTGAAGCCTCCCATTATACTTTTAGAAACTCTAGAAGCCGAGATGAAAAACATATGATCTGTCTTTCTAGTCTCTGTCAGTAGTCTCACTTCAACATTTGGATCAACTGAAAGCTGTTCTGGGAGCTTTCAGAGCCACCTGATAATAATGAATTACAGTAGTCAAATCTAACTTTTCTTTTTTAGGATCTAATCTCAGAAAATGAACAACAATAATTCTGCTTAGAAATCATTGGAAAGAAGTCCAGAACATGTCAGTCTCATGTGTTTGGACATTCTATTCAAATGTCCCTGGATAAAATGCAAGCGGGAACTAAGGGAAAATTTAACATATTTAATGTTGTTCCAATTACTGGCCAAAAAAAGAACCTAAAATGTAAGGGATGTAAATATTTCCCAACATTATAAACTGAGCGGTGGTTATAAAGCAAATGGCCAAAACAAAATTTCTTGTAATGATGGCATATCAAAAAATAACATCTGGAGAATAGTCAGCGATCTAACTGTAGATTTTAGCCACTCATCATGCAAAAAATGCCAAGTATTTTCTGCTTTAAGATTTGTCACCGTAAAGAATGTGCCTTGTATTATTGTATTTGCCCTTTTGGCATTTGGCCAAACATGTCAAGATGCTAATATTGTTGCCTTTTGTTTTTATCAGAATTATATTTTTTGACTGTTCTTATTTATGCTTTCACCTCAAGGTTCTTGTAAATGTATCACCGTTCTCCTGTTCAGGTACTCTGACTGTCGGCATCCTTGCTAGGGCTTCATTCTCGTCTGCTCTAATAAACAGCACAAGTATTACAATCACACCACGGTTCGCTTCAAAGAAACCCAGCAGAGCACGAGTGAAAATACCCTCAGGCTGTACTTTTCTTCTCTAAAATATCATTCTTTTCTTCTTGTTTTTTCTCGCTGTTTATCTTATGGTCCTCCTGTGGTGCTGCTTTGCAATTCTGCTGAAATTCATTGAGAATGGAGCGCAGATGGAACGTCTCTAGTCGAGCTCGCTTCTCATTTGAAAGAGCGACATGCACACGGTTACATAAGCCAATATACAGACACAGATAACTTCTTCAGCTCTTGGTCTTGGGTATTCTTATGTTGAGACTGCGCTGTTCTGCTGCATAACAGTGTATGTGCTTGTTTCTCTCCTGATAGTTTGACTTGAGCCTTCTTGTTTTTTTGTTCGGGGAGGGCAAAAAAAGCTAGAAAATTCTAAAGACAAAGATGGTTACAGCTACTGCAGCATCTTCTGTGTAGTATTCATTTAGATTTGGCTTTTTTCTTTTTGTTTGTTCTAGGTTTATCTTTAGAAATAAATAATTATCTTTTGATTGGAAAATTGTTATGATTTACTGCTAGTGTTGACTAGCAAATTGAGCTAGCTTCTATGACTGTGACTGTTTCTTAATTGTGATACTATTATTGTATGATACACACTATGCAAGTACACTATGTAGAGTACTTGTATAACATGTGAATTTAGTGAGAGTAGTGCTGTCTTAAACTGAACACAGCAAAATGCTCACTCGAAGTAACAGCTGCAATTTTGACCAACTATTTTGCTAGCTGTAGTATGTTTTTAACATATGCAACTTAACCCTTTAAGACCTACCATAGAACCAAGTCCGCCAGAGCTTATATTATATTTTTACATGTTGTGGAGCCATTTTTTGGAGCATTTCAAGTTGCTATACATCAATACAACCATTATAGCCCAAATTTTAATAATGTCTGCACTAAGTGCATAGTAATTACATACATTGCAAAAAAGCGCAATAAACTACAAAAAAATTTAAAATCGGTTTTGTTTTTTTAACATATATTTCTAGTTAGAGAAATTTAAGAGGGGTATCCCTCAAAACTGTAAATACAAAAAAGTTGCACAAAATAGTTTCCCACCACATGAAATTAATTTTAAGTGTCTTCACAGTTTTATTTTTGAAATACACCAATTTTTATATACTGCAGGAAAAACTAAAATAAATATTATAATGCAAATTTGCAATAAAACAGCATATGCATCAAAATAAACTATTTCCAGTAGTGCAACATGAGTTCTAAGCATCCCAGAAACGACACAAAGTCATAAAGTCAAACATAACTTTTAAAAACACCAGTATAGGCTCATAAGGCCCTGATGGTAAAAAAACTACATTTCTGCAAAATGACGTCACTTCTGGTTTCGGGCAGGACATGGAGGACATGCAATAGTTCGAGCTGCTGGACGTAGGAAGTGTTACAAACAGCTGATCACATCGGCAAAGCGTGTTTCTGGAATATTATGTTTTTGTTGGTGCAAGTGCTTTTTATGCAGTTTTTGCAAAGCCATATGTGGAAGCCGAGGCGGAGGCAGACATTTGATACACCCGGGGCTTAGCCCTAAAGGGTAGTATGCATGGACACCTTAAACTAGTTTTTTAATTAAGCAGCAAGGCAGAACAAAGTCAGGGCTGTATCAAGACACGAGGACTAAACCCCAATTCAACCA
>NW_005187595.1:731768-738814 GCF_000239375.1 Pundamilia nyererei
TGTTGTTTTGCTTTCTTCTCGGAGCCTTTTACCGCATCCATTTGTGCTGTTTTGGATGTTTGCCTCTGTCATTATTGCACTGGCTAAATAGCCTGTAAGAGTGTGGGCTTCTTTTCAAACAGCAAACAAGACAAGGGAAACGGCAAGCTTAAGGCGGGTCACTTCGATTGGCTGTCCTATCTTGTTAGGTGCATCGTGGGAAAGAGCCTGGGAGAGAGAAGAGGGTGAAATTGGGAAAAAACACTTTTCCTCCTAATGTGTTTGTTTGAAAGAATAAGTCGGCTGAGCTTTCCAGCTACGAAGGCAATAAAGGGGCTTACAGTAGACACAGAGGGTAGGAAGCTGTCGTGTCCCGCAGCAAGGACGGAGCAGGATTTTCACAGAGAACTCAGTCATTTATCAAACATTGTCTCTTGGTTATATTTCACAGGACACTCTAATTACTCCCATTTCTAAACCACTGACCCAGTCCAGCTGATAGCTTAGTTGTATATGTTTTAAGGTTTAACTTTCATTAACCAAAAGCATCTTGATACTTGATACAAAATCATATTGATTTGATCATACAGCTTTAGCAAAGAAAAAGGGAAAGACTCCACCTTTACATTCTCTGCTTCAGTGACTTAAAGTAGACATAAAGAAGTCCATCTATCCCAATGAACAATATTAGAAGTGAAATCTCTCCTAGTCTCAGTTGCGGGCCATCTTTCTAATTGTTGTGTTTATTTCTTTTTTTCCCCAAAACAGAAAATAGGGTCAGGCTATATCGGTACTTTCTATCTCCCAGTAGCCATTCTCTCCTCAGTTCTCTCTCGGTGTGTTATGCAGCTACTGTATTCAGTAGGTGTTTTCTTTTCTTCCTCCTCATCCATCCGCTTTCTCCATCCTATTTTAGTTTGTAAAAGGCTGAATAACCTTCTTCACGTCCTGCTTACAGAGAATTATTTAAGAAAAACACCATTAATTGCAACACTTTTCAATTTACTCCCTTTCCTTTCCATCTTTTTATTTTATTTTAGTTTTTTCTTTCAAACGAAAACATTTTTTTTCACCTTCTCAACCACTAAGCTGTCCTTCTTCCCTACCCAGTTACAACATTGTCTCTCTAACACCAGTTTGTATTTATTTATTATTTTATTGGCTTGTCAACCAAACTGCTTTCTTGGTGGAGAGATTTTTTGCAGTCTCCTTTTCCAAATGCATTTAGACGTTTACACAATGGCTTGAAAGCAGCGCGAAAACAGTTGAATAGTGAAAATCACTGATTGAAAGCTTCTGATCCCAGTCATGTTTCTGTTGGTCAACTTGGGAATGAGAAAAGGCTGGATTTTGGAATTGCTACATTAATGCATAATTTCTGTTCAATCTAAGCTCAAGCTCCAGCTTTAAAACTCACTGCTCAGTAAACGCGACCATAAGATAAGATATGATAACTCTTTTTATTTCATTGCACAGTCACAATTAGTACAGTAGTACAGTGAAATTGGAAAACTGTCCCACATGTTTCCCATGTTATTTTATAGGCACATGTCTATAAAATAACATAAAATAAAATGCTAAAAACAAAAAGCATAACTGGTACCCAAGTTATGCTGTCAGAAGCAACTCCTTCTGGTTCCTGTTTCCTTAAAGCTAGTTTTCTTTTGATTGGCTGCCCTTCAAAATCAAAAGAATTAAACACAGCTCCACTTGCGCTCACAGCCAGACCTGTGTACCTGCGATCACCATGTAAACGATTTCCGCATTTGTCAGAGCACAGAGCCAAGAGTAGAAACAAAATATCCAGAATTGTGTTTAGAGAAGTCTAAAATCTGAGCTTTTAGATCATGGACTACTTGAACATATGCTGACCTCATTATTTGAAACTTCAGCTGTGTTCAGTTCAGTCATGTGAAAAACAAAGTTTTTAAGGGACACTATACGGTCCTGTAAATAAGTAAGTACACCCGTTTTGCTTATATAGAAATTAAAATGCTACATCACAGACGCTACAGGCCTCACTTAGCATGTTAAATGTCAAAGTTCAAGAGTACAATTAGTAAAAGAATGAAATGTGGCTTGTTTGGAAGGATTTCCAAACTAAACCGAGCGTCTCAGCACAAATACTTCATACCTACAAGCACGGTGGTGGAGACGTCATGATTTGGGCTTGTTTTACCGTCACACGAACTGGGCAGCTTTCGGTCATTGAGTCAACCACAAACTCCTCTGTATACCAAAGTATTCTAGAGTGAAATGTGGGACCATCTGTCCAGCAACTAAACTTGGCTAAAGACTGGTCAAGAAACAGGATGATCCCAAACACAGCAGCAAATCAGACGAAATCATGACTAAAACAAGAAAAAAGATTCAAGGTGTTGCAATGACGCAAAGTCCAGATTTTAATCTGATCGATGCTATGTTAGGCCCTTAAGAGAGCTGTGCATAAAAAAGTGTGCACAAACTTTAATGAACTGCAGCAACACTGTATCACAGAATGAGACTAAAGTCCTGCACAACAATATGAAAGTCACTAAGAAAATGATTACTTCAAGTGATTGCTGCTAAAGGTGGTTCTGCAAGCTACTGAATCAATCAGAATTACACTGATGGCTGCAAGGCAAGTGACAACAGATGGGATTCCACCAGTATGTGTTCCCAGATAACACAAAGCCTCAAACGTTAGTCACAGGCCTACAAAATAAAGAATGGAAACTAAATAAACAGTAAACATTAGAAAAATCTTTTGGTTATTTGTTTATTCTGTGATCCGAGTCTGTACTGCAGTGATTTTAAATGACACAAGTGTTAGCAGTCGCCAAGGTTACACACGGACTAACAGAAAAGAAAATCATTTTAATTAGGTTCGTGCTTGTGGAAATAAATGAACATGACTGTTATTGCTTACTGTGAGTAATATTTTATAATAATACTTTCATTCATTCATGTAGACATGATAAGCTGTAAACTTTGGTGACACTAAAACAGGCTTCTCTGAGTCCCATAATGCATCATGTCATCAGTGCCTCATGCTGTGGTGCATATCAAACAACCAAGGGCCAATTTAAGAGTAAAAACAGCATTTTATTGCTTTATTTTATGCATGTTCTTTGTAACCTCGGAGTACACCAGATTGACACATAGGACTATAAAAAAAGAAAACCTTTTCTAACAGAAGGCGTTGTTTTTATTTGTTTTGTGTGGAAAGCGACTAAAGTCACATAGGCTTTTACAGTAATTGCACCTGGCACCGATCGCTGTACTCTCGCTTACATAAAAGAGAAAAAAATATGACACGATGATGCCCGAGTATGCCTAAATCTGCCCCTGCGGCCTGATATAGTCTGACACTGCTTGTGTTAAGCTTTGTTGTGGCTGCCGCATTTCTTTCCTGGCTTTCGCTTTCTTCTCTTTCCAGTCATGTGCCATAAAAAGCTTTGATAGTAACAGGCATCATAGATTTTGTGCGTAATAATCTCATCAAAGCACTTGAAGAAATAATCTAGGCAGCACTCTCTCCTCCCCCGTGGAGCTCAAATGAAACTTCTTCCTGGAAGTGTTGCCAGCAAATCAAAATGGGAAATGAATACTTTTATAGCTGCCCGTTACATAAATCAAGTCTTTCATCAATTTTCAAAATGAAAGCCAAGCAGTGTAATGAAGAAAACTATTGTTCAATCATTTAGTGTGTAAAAATGCAACTTTCTCAACACGATCACTTGCTGTTACTGCTGATACTGAACCAGCTGATACACTTCCCAATATATATTTGTGAGATTAAAAGGAGCCTTATAATAAAGCATCATTTACATTATGTTTACTGACTGCAGTCTCTGAAGTCCTTGCTCAGTTTTTCTCCATATGAAAGTGGATTGCTTCATTTGGTATATAATCAGTTGAAGTACTGTTGCTCTGAAACTGCCACTCCAAAATAACAACTGCATCTGCTGCTGAATGTGTGGCTGGAAAGATTGTCAGATTAAAGCTGAAAATTCAGACTGAAGTTGACAAAACTGTCAGACATCAAGAGATGTACAAGCAAAGCTGACCCGCAGGGATTTTAATTGTAAAAGCTTTAATCCAAGACCTACATTTGTTTGCCTTGTGTAAAATGCACCACAGTCAATATACGGATTGTAATACTTACTGGGGTATAGAAGGCCAATATAATAGGAGATCAATGGTGGTGTTTACGTGTTTACTTCCTCATTTATTCATGGAACAAAGATAATCCTGTCGAGATCAAAAGATTGCGTTTCCGAGGGAGCACTTTTAACATCAGACAAAATTGATGTCAGCTACTGCAAAGGAAAGCGAGCAGGAACAATGGCTCACACAGATGGTTTATGGTGTTTGAAGACTGTCTGATCTTTGTTTTGCCCGTGACCAGGGATTAAACTAGGATTTGTAGTTCCCATAGGTGTACATTTGTGTGCGCGTAGCAGCAATGACGAAATTCTTATACATACAAAGACTTTACATTTACATTCAGAACTGTCCAGAAGGGATGATGTCACTTCACATTACCTATAACAAAGTCCGGTCTGGGTGGACATCCCTCTGCTCTGGATGTGGCAGTGTGCAAACGACCAGCTATTGACATAAAACCTTTCAGTGAGTGCACTCTCTAGTGTATCAGTGTCGGTTGTAATGGCGCATTACTATAGATCACTGAAGGAGAGAATAGGCATGCAAATAAATAAATATGCACAGACTAGCCTTTTTAATCACTAAAGTGCAGTGGCATTCAATTGCATTCTGAAATACTGTGCAAAAGTCTTTAACCACAAGTGATTTCTTTATATTTTCTTGGGAAATGGATAAAAGGTGCAGCAACATGGAGCTGATCTGCAAAGAGGCTTTTGGGAAAATCCTTTTCAATCATCCAAGATTCCCAAGTTTTAACATTTTATATATTTTTACGCTACAATTGCAGTTTAGATATTGTTAATCACACACAGGCTGAACCAAGTTAGGACACGTTAGCCACGTTTGCTTTTAATCTGCATTTGATCAATGGGCAGGCACAGATAATAAGACTATATATGCATGTGTGAATGTTGGTTTCTCTGAATCCACTTGAATTGTGAGATTAATACCTGTTGTGGCACCATTTCCAGTGTGTCACTAAAACATTTGGCTTTCAATATGGTACTTGGGTAAAGAAACCATCTCCATCTCCAAACACTTAAATCTGCATGTATTGCCCTTGATGTCAGTTATTAATTTTATTTTTTTTTAAAGATCCTTTTGAACATTTCAAGGATATTGAGTCTCAGCTCCAAACACCTTCTAAGGACAGATTCTGTTGGGAGAGAAAGAAAACACTTGATATTCACAAAGTTAAGTTTCTGAAAGCCCTTTTGGCAGAAAAAAATATAGAAGTATTTTCAGAAATGATGCCTGATTGCAACCAGCTTGTATGGACGATATCCCAACTCTAGTCAAGAAAGATCTTGTGGACTTGGGGAGTCGGGATGCTGAGAACTGTGAGGGAACAGTCATGAATCAACACTGCACTGTTAAAATACTACTTAGATACCGAAGCTGGGATAGGAGGGCAAAGTGAAGAGAGGAAAAACAATGGAAAAGAAGCCAATACATTGTTAACCAACAACAACAGCAGGAAGTGACTGTTGGTGGTGAAGTACAGCAAGATTCAGGTGGGGTCTTGTAGGACCTTCAACACTCAGGGGTTGCATGGCATTGTAACCTTTTGGCTTTTAAACTTTTGTTCATGCATAGGAAACTGCTTAAGCAGAGTTTAAACTTTGAATTGTAACTGCAAAGATCAAGGTACAGACACTTGAATTACTCCTTAAAAAACCATAACCCCAGACAGCAGCAATTACAGAAAAGGAAGCTGAATTTCTTTGAAGTCTTTTGAGGTTGATTGTTAAGGATGCCATATTCTTCTAACCTAAGAGTAATTTCCCATGGTTTTTCATTTCCTCTACGCTGGCACTTGAGTGCACTTGAATCGCATCAGGGCTGATCTGCTTCCTCCTTGAAAATGGACGGAAAACAAGAACCCATCCATCTCTCGCGAACTAGACAGAATTTAATTATAATGTTGAGTTTTTTGAGGATGTCCTCAAAAAAACTCCCCTTCTCCACTCCTCGTCACATCGCAAAGTGAGCACTTAGGAGGAAGACTTGCTCCCCTCCGCAAATGATGATGTTTATCGCAGCCTGCTACCTTCTTAATCAATGATTGCCCGTTTGGTCATCATTAATTGAGTCACTTTCTCATAGATCCCATCTAGAGACAGTCAATCACTGGTCAGACCTAATGAGTTTGTATTGTCAAAGATGTGTATGAATGGCTTCAGGTGCCACGCAAGCAGCTGGATGTCTAGCCACCGAATGGTACTAATGGGCCTATATATCAACAAGTAATCGGAAGAAGTAAGTAAACTAGTTAATAGAGCAGAGAAATAAGAATTAATGAACACTGGGTGTGCAGAAGTCGAAAGTTTTTGAAAACTTCAGTCTTAAAAAACACACAATTGTTTTTTACACAAATGCTTTGGGGAAAATGTGTTGCTAAGTTTTGCCAGGTAGCTGCAAGATAAAAAGAATTCCTTACTTTAACATATAAAGTAGCATCTATGCAGATATGAACATATCTTGAGCCATTTAAGCATCAATTTGGAACTCAGATCTTACATATGGGAATAATTCACATGCTGTCCTTTTTAGAAAGCATAAATTATTTCTATTTGCATACAGTAACAGATAAAAATGTTCAGGGTCAGCATTATCAACCCTCTGAAATGTTGACCTTTTGAACTGAGCCATAGCACAAACCACTACTGTGAAATGATGTGCTTTAACTTTGTAATGCTCAAAACTTGTAACATCAAGTTAACAGTGTGAGTTATCTTCCAATTTACACACAGTATAATAACAAGCCTGGTAGGATGATTTCAAAGACACTGGACAAAAGACTAGTGAGAGATGTTTTTAAAAACTAGGGATGTGCACGACTAGCCGCCTAATGGTCACTGTTGTCACTGGCCGGGACCAGACTTACTAGTCATTTAATGTAATTGTAAAAGTTTTAA
>NW_005187595.1:740206-741468 GCF_000239375.1 Pundamilia nyererei
CAAAGAACACTGCAGGCCCCACAATGAAACACGGTCTTGGAAATATTATTATTTAGTTACGCTGCTTTGGTGCATCTGGAAAAGGGAATGTCATCTTGTTGGAAGGAATAATGAACAAAGGAGGATATGAGAAGATTTTGAAAGAAAAGGTGGTTTTAGTTTACTTGAAAAAGCTGTGTTAAAAATTCCTTGCTCTGTTTAACAGCACTTAAGAAACACTCTTTTAAAATATGAAATTTTTGTACGAGGGACTAATAACTCTGTAGACCAAAAAGACTTCATTTAAACTGTAGTTAAGAAAGAAAAATGTTGGACAAAATGGAACATAGTAATTATTGCAATGCTTTGAATTTATGTCTGAGTCATGGATGGATTGAACATACAAGGATGGAAAAATGATAATACTAGTCAGCCAATACTGGAAATTAACAGCAAAATAAAAATGTGACAACAGAAAAATTAGCCACCATTTGTTTTTTGACATCAACAAACACTCTTAAGGAACTGTTAGCCAAAAAGTATCTCCATGTCTCTGTGCTCTGCCCACAGCCAGATTGTAAATTTCAAGACAAAGTCAAATTTGTTGCCATCCTCAGTCCAAAATACAGAAGTGATGACTGCGCCAAGCACACAAGTGTTGGACTGCCTGTCTGTGTTTCTATTAGGCAGACCTCAAGTTGGAGAGAGAAAGCACAGTGATGCTGCAGCATGGCCTCATTTGCAGATACAGAAAGTGAAAATATAACCATAGACACAGAGGTAAAGATAGACTTTCTCCCCCTTTCTGCATAGTGAATGATGTTGGATATATGTCCTGTGCATCATAGTGCACCTGATTTTGGAACATCATGGTGAAGAGAAGGCACAAACATTGATTTTGGGAGTTTTCAGTTGGAGTATTATCCGGTCGATAAGTGATGACGTGACGAATCCTACTTCCAGGCCTAAAGTAGTCTGAGTTTAATATGGCTTTTGGGTTGTTAACATGTTTAATGTTTTGTATTTTCTTCTATTTAATCTCAAAAAGCTCCTAAAACAGTCAGTGATCACTGTTGACCTTTATTACCGCTAATCATTTATTTAAGCTCAGTCTTTCAGCAGTATATGAATGACTAACCTCATATTGTGGATGGATTATCTCAGTTGTTCTCTTGGCTGACGTTTGGTCCTTTTACAGCATCCTGCCATGCGATTACATTTGTTCCTGACCACCGAGAACGCTCACGTTAACTTTTATCAAGTGGAAAAAAAAGTTAGCTTGT
>NW_005187595.1:743624-744391 GCF_000239375.1 Pundamilia nyererei
CCGCCCCATGTGGGAGTGAAGAAAGAGTGAGGGGTAGGTGAGTGCAGTCCTTATATAACGAGTGATAGGTGAGTGCAATTAAGGCCAAGCACCACACCCAACCAAAGGTGAGGAAAAGAAACAAGGTGCATCTGGTGAAGTGAATGTGCTAAAAGGTGAGCCTTTACAACAGCTTCAATAATGTTGAGGTCTGGGCTCTGTGGAGGCCAATCCATGACTGATGGTGTCACATAATCAAGTCCCAAATTCGTCAGTGTTGTCTTACTGAATTTGGTCATTGTTTGCAAACTAATTTAAATGACCTCAGACCATACGTACAAAGCAGTGATGATGCACTGACAGTACGCGCTGTACTAGAAAATACAAACGCACATATTTCAACTCAAAGATGAGCCTATTAAAATCACATTAAATACAATGCCTTTCTTAGGAAACAACATTTGAATCTGTAAATTGACTAATGCACTGGCAACATTTATTGAATAACACATATGAATGATATGATATGAAACTGATACCCTTTAATGCTTTCCTGATCTTATCGCTTTCATCACCATTTCTTGGCAAAAATCCCGTTCATGGAGGTTCTTCCAGTAATTGGGCTGATCGCCTTCCTCAGCTAACAGATCAGGTGCTTGTTGATATCAGCGTGGTGACGTCTTTTTCTTCTGCTCTGTTTCTCCTTCTTTTGTATTGACTTTAATGTAAGCTTCTTTTTTTAGGCATGCTTTCACCATCATTCAATTGTCTAACTGACATGTTTTGGG
>NW_005187595.1:745976-747698 GCF_000239375.1 Pundamilia nyererei
GAGGTGTTACCTCCTTTGCATAGTATCACCTTAAAGCACTTGTTGCAGGCTGCTGAGTTTGCATCTTTTGCTGTGAAATACAGCCAGACTTTTGACCGCTTCACCTTGGGCATTTTTAATCTGTACCTCTGCTCTTAAAGAACGTACGTACCTGGGCCCGCCTTCTATCTTTGGAAAGGTAAAATGATTGGCTAGAAGGAAAAAAGGCACCGAAATAAAGCAACGAAATGTGCACTGCTTTTCAGTCTGGTTACTACCGTTTATGTCAGAACCGGTGCATGGCACCGGATACCGGTACCCATCCTTACTCAGAAGTGCCTTGAGTTTTATGACATAGACACTGTATAATGTCTATGGCCCATCGTCAAGGGAGAGCACCTAAAGCTTAAAGACACAGAGCAGACTGTGGCAGTGACAGAGTGACTGCTTTGAAAGCCTGAAGCTACAGCTGTGTGATGATGACAAACAGTTAAGTATGGCTTAAAGAATGAACTGATATTTTCTGACTTTTCTGGAATATGTGGATGCTTCCTGGGAGCTGTAGAGGTGTTGTTTACCATTTCTCAATCTGTGACTTTAGAAGCCAGTGGAACCTAGACAGACTTTCAAAAGGTGAGATATAAAACTGTAGCCCTCGGCGCAGCGAAAATATTGATTCAGTCGACAAGTTTCAAATCCCAAATCCCTCTGATTCCACGAAAATGCAAAGTTTTAATTAGAGTTCCTTTTGCCACAAGGTTCTTTGTCTGTGCCTCGCTGTGCTTTGACTCGCTGCCAGGATCCGCTGTCTGCCGTCTCAGCTCTAAGTCAAGAACAAAGTCACTGACATAAGAGTCATTTGGGTCGTGACACTGTGCGGTGCAGGAGTATTTGGGAATTCACACATTTTTTTGTTGTTTGTTTGGCTCCATACTCCACTGCACTGGATTTGAAACAGTAGTTGAGGTTGAAGTGCTCGCTCTTGGCTTTAAACGAAAGGCATTTTCAGCGAGAAGGGGACTGTATCACTGTTTTGTTTTGTTTTTTGGATGGTGCAAAAAGACACTAGTATAAGGATTCCTGCATCCTCAAATATGAAAACCACAGTGTGTCGAAAACAGACCATGCCTAAATACATGCCTCTTTCCAAATTGTTTCCTTTATACATTTGGAGATCATACTCTTGAAGGACCACTTCACGGATGTTACACATGAAGTTCAGCTTCTAAAAGGCACATAGACTTCTTCACCTTCTTGTCAGCCCATTAGCACTTATCCATTTCCTGTTCCAAACGCGTCTTTATTGCTAAAAGCAAACAAGCTCTGAAGCTCCGCTGAGAGTTAAAAACCGTCCATAATTCTTTCAACACTCTGTCACAGGTGTTAAACTCATGTGACAAATAATGTTTTCACATGACTCTTTCTACCTTCACTGCTTCCATAGTAAGTAAGAGTGCAGCAGCAGACAATTACTGCTAATTAAATCCACTAGATTAACTGATTATCAGCTAGTGTGATCACCTTGCTGAGGTTTGCTGGTCTGGAGCATTTAGGTTTGTGTTAACTCACCACCATGATCTTCCACGGAGTTCACCCCAAGGTCAGACCATACGATGCTCAGAAAAACTGCAACTAGCCCAAGGGTGCATTTCAAAGTCTACAGGTCTCAGTTAGCATGTTGAATGTTAATGTTTGTGACAGCACAATTAGAAAAAGCTGAACAAGTTTGGCTCATATGGAAGA
>NW_005187595.1:748690-749886 GCF_000239375.1 Pundamilia nyererei
TTTTTTTTTTTAAATTCTTGTTATCAAAGATAAACTGTTGTAGGAGCGCTATCTGGACCTTGAAATTGTTTACACTGATTAGCCTGAGGCTTTGTGCTTTCAAACAGTGTATAGTTCCCCACACAGTTTAGAGCAGATTCAATTGGATAACATCCAGAATGAGATATAAAACCATCTCCTTTTTTTCCCCTTGAAAAACCAAATGGTTCATGCGTGTAAATTCATCTTTCTATCAAACATATAACATATAGGTAGAAGGCGGCTTACACCTCCTGCGTTCAGCTTGCATTTTCTTTGGTTTGTCAGGATGCAGGAAGTCGAACAAAGCCTCCTGCAGCATTTTCCCCTTGCTCACTTATTTTTTTATTTTTAAATTGGAGGTGCCAGACTACACCACTCAGCTGCCTCTGAGTGCTTACACCTTCCCATTATTGTCTGATCTCCCTTTTTTTACTTACAGGCTACTGAACACGCAGATGAGAGCGTACCTAAGTAGAAAAGGTCATTCACTCTCACTCTTCCATCACTGATTACTTCTGGCAAGGTCCGACCTCCAGCTGTCAGCGTTGATCCTGCAGTGGATGCTCCATTTCTCAACCCCAGGATCACTTAAGGCCACAGCTCCATTCAGAGACACCCACTGGGAGCGTCTCTTTTCTGCACTACCTTCATTTTTGTATTACTTTCAAATGGAAGCAGGCCTCACTGCTTGTACCCAACTGAGCCGAGATCTCTGCGTGTTTTTAAGAGCAGTGTGTTGACCGCTCTGAGAGAGAGCATTTACTTCCGAGCTGAAAACCCTTAATTTAATTCCCGACGTGATTCTGTTTAGTGCTGCCAGGTATAAAACAGTGGACGAAGTGGCCAGAGCATCAGTGTGTCAATGCTTAACGCGTACTCGGGCTTCAGTGCAGAGCTGAACGTGTGCGCCAACCTCTGCACCTGTGTGATGTTCACATTTAGCACATGATACAGGAGGTAGATGCAAGGCCCGAGGGCAAATATGGCCGAGAAGAACTGTTTTGTTTTTGCCCTCTCTGCCAATTAAATGCTCAGTTTTACGAAGCGTTTACTGTATTCTAAGTGAAGATGAAGCCACATTTGTTACATTTCCACCTATTTTGGAGCACTATAAATCTCATTTTGCTCAATTATTTAAAATCTTTCAAACTTTCATTCAATGAACTATATATATA
>NW_005187595.1:750373-757272 GCF_000239375.1 Pundamilia nyererei
CTTAGCAGAATCCCTGTTCAGCGGTCTGGGGCTGGGGGCGGTGGTGGGCCTCGGCCTGGGAGCGCTGCTGCTGCTCCTCGTGCTGGTGGACATCAGCTGCTTCTTCCTGCGTCACTGCGGCCTGCTCATGTGCATCACGCGCACCCTGTGCAGCAAAAAAACAGCCACCAGCGGCAAGGGCAAAGAAATCGAGGAGGGGAAGGCCGCCTATCTGTGAGTATCCCCTTTGGTTTTCTTTGCATTGTTCTTTTTTGAAACCTTTGACTGCTTCAGTCCAAGCGTTTGATTTTGTGTAGTGACAGTATCAATTTTGCCAGCTCATGCCTGAAGAGGGAACATCTGCTGTGGGTGTATCTTTATGGCTGAGGGTTATGCTTCTTCTTCTTCTCGCTGTATAATTTTTGCGCAGTAATGAATTGAAAGCCCTGAATGGGTGAATACAAGTCAATACAAAGATTTTGAGAAATTGGTATGAAAACATCTAACAGAGAACAAAAAACAGCCTTCGCATTTCTCAGAAATGAACAATAAGGCCTGCAAAAAAGGAGAAAAAAACCCCGTTTTTTTCAAGGATCTCGTCCCCGAGTGACTCGCTGAGCAATAACATTAGCTGTTCATGCCATGTTCATTCCTCTTATGTATACATATATATATTTAGTCTGAATGAGAAAAGGAGATTTCTTTTTACCATTTACTGTAGGTACACCTACAACAGCCGCCCAGCCACCCTTTCAACCACAGTATGTCTTTGATTACGTCTTATTCACTTACATCAGTGCCTTTTACAGTGCCAAGTTCACCTTTTAAGTATCCATTTGCATGCGTTATGTGAGCGTGCATTCGTTACATGCATGTACAACCGTGTACATTTTGTGCTGTCACGCTTTGTTTTCAGTCTTGTGTGTGCGTGTGTGTGTGTGTGTGTGTACCCGCCTTTATTTCTTGCTATATGCATGCTAATAGTCCATGAGTGTTGCCACAAGCATCTCTGAAAACCATTTTCTTTGTTTTGTTTCCCCCTCATCAGACAGCATGCAATTTAGAAGCCCACCCCCGTGAAATTCATGGTACAACTGATTTTAAAAAAAATGTAGTCCCACTGTTTTATGCAGGGTGCTAACTACATCGCGGTGTCTGTGAGATAGCACAAACAGAGTCTTAGTCACTGGCCACAGCCGTGCTTGTCAGTGTGCCAGCAGTGTCTGAGATGGAGAGAGAGGGCACATGTGAGGAGGAGGTGGAGGAGGGAGGGGTTTGAGTTCTGCTGAGTCACTAATCTCGCGACACTGGAGGGCTGACTGCCTGCCTGCCCAGACAGCACACGGAATCTACAGAGCAGCAACTCACACAAGACTTTACACTCTGTCTGATGTGTGCATGTGACTAGTGTCACAGTCACATACAGTACAGCAGGATGATACAAAATAGTCCTAAAGGTAGTATAGGTCCAGGTGACGATATACAGGTACATAGTGACTGATTGTTAAAATAGAGTCAGTTGGGCAATCAGGTGATTACTGCAGCAATAGCAACACTGGATTTACGTTGTCAAAGGCATACTTCAGCAGTGTAGTATCTCACTGTCATGAGGTAGAGCAAATGACGAGAGAAAAATCCAACACGATAGAAAGAACAATCAAAAATTCTTTGTGCCTGTTTTTTCATTTACTTCAGAAAAGTCAATGTCAGTGGTTTCATGCAACTGTGTTAATTAACTGCTAAGAAATATTTCAGGTCACTTCATTCACATCATTTGCATTATTACAATGAATAAAATACTATCTTGCTTTTCAGGTTAACTCGATGGCTTTTTCATTAAAATAACACAAATGACTCGATTAAACTTAAAAACACTCCTCTTTTAAGTAAATCCACCTACAGAGGAGTCTTTAAAACCAACAAAATTGAGATTTCAATTTTGAGTAAAAGATGAATCCTAAATTTCCTATTTTTTTGGCATCAGTGGTCATATAAATCTAAAGGTTATATTGCTGTAAATGTAATTACATGCTTGTATGAGTGTTAATCAAGCTCAGGGCTTAAACCATAGTGTTTATAGTAATAGTGTAACGTATTGTATTAAATAGAATTATTATGCCCAGTCACCACAGAATCTCGTGGTTTTCTCTTCAGACACATGCAGTTAAATGTGACTTGGATTCAGGGCATTCCCTTTTAATTGTTGAGTTTTAGCATCTGAATTAGTCCTCCTATGTAAAACTACCCCACAGATGTTTCTGCAACCTTTTATTTTTACATCTATTTCAGTTTTTCAGTACGAGACCTGCAGCCATCGTGTGAATGTGAAAAAACCAAAAAGTACTTGTAGATTTTTATGGTGACATCAAACAGCAATGGAAAGCGAGGCTTAAAAATAGTCACACATGAGGCTCGAACTCCAAAACACTGGAGGTATTTTGAAATGAAATCACTCCCCGTGTGGTGCCAGGGACATTAACATGGGTCTTTTCAAAAAGTTGGCACAAACAAACTTAGTTGGAGGACTTCTTGTTATCACAAATAGCTCCAAATTACCGGCAACATTTTCGGATTTCACAGGAAATGACACCCCCACACATGGATCAACACTAACATGTATATGAAATGCTGCAGTTCATAAAAATCTAGTAGAAGCAAGCAGAGAAGTCAGAATCGCTAAAAGGCAAGTGGTTGAAATTGTCATATAAACCAAGCTACTAATTCTAAACATGGACCAATCTATGATCAGCACATTGTTATTAACTTTATTTAAAACTGACAGGGCTAATCAACAGCAAGCTTAAAATTATGCCAAAAGAACACATTTTGAATGACGGTTGTGTTGATGAAGGAGGTACTTGAGTCCATCTGACAGTACCTCAGAGATTCTACAGTACTTGTTAGAAACTTTCTGGTTGTTTGAGCACTTTTGATTGTTGTCCTGTTGCAGTCCGTGTCTCTGCAGAGAGATTGGTTTCATAACTGGCAGTGAAGATGGTCATAACTTCTTTGAACTAGTGTAGCGAGAATGGAGTAAATGCCGTGGTCTGCTTTACAATGAGTCATGCCACTGAGCTGGAGACTAATAAGATAACACTTGAAATAATACAACTCCAACTGAGTTTCCAAGATGTCAATAGTGCAAGTCTGAAGGTGCTGAGGGGTAATAAGTTGTAAAGACTAGTGAAGCGTGAGCAACAGTGTCAATAATAACATCAATGGAGAGCATCTACGGTGATAAACACTGTAGATGGGGTGAACTTCAAATTAGGAAGGTGATGAGTGGCACAGATCAGAGTGTGTGCTGGGTGTCTGTTCTGAGGATGTGAGCTGAGGAGTGTGTGGGCTGGTTTGGAACCAAGAAGAAAATCTGGAGGGTATCGTCAGTTCACTTCTGACACAGCAGATTTATTTTTTTTTGATATTCGGGGTTATAGAGACAGTTTTCCAACCTCAATGTGGTGCTGAAGGTTAGCAGAGCGACCACGCACCCAGCAGTGCAGGGTTATTTTGAAGTTGGAGCTAGGCTAGTGGACAAACGCACGACAGAGAGTGTGTGGGTGTCTTTCTGTTATGAATCTGCGGCACACACTGGGCTGCATAGCTGCTTCAGGGAAAGTTGAAAGACTCAAGTAGTACTGTTGACTTCAAAAGTCCTCACTTCCAGTTTCAGTCTTAAGTTCTTAACAGTGTGCTGAGATATCAATGGGACCCCATATAGAGATAGAAGAGAATTGGTACACCTAATGGACCTCTAGTCTGTAGCATCAAGTCAAATGTGACTCCAGCTATACTGTTTAACCCCTTACGACCTTAAAAAGTCACTATTCAGGCAAAAGACAGAAAAAGTAAATACATGTTTATGCAGGGAAACTTAAATTGATTCATATTCTTTCTACCTGCATTTAATTTGGATTCTGTGTTCATTTTTTTTCTTTTCTTTCTGGAAGTTTTTTTTTTTCTTCCTAATATTCGTTGCTTGTCATAGTTGTGCAGCCAGCTCCAGTCCCATCCTGTCAGTCAGTGAACCAGAAATAGATTTGTGCCCCTGTCGGGCTCTCCAGTAACCTGCTGGCAAGAAACCCAGAAGAACAGTTTGGTATTGACGTTTAATACAAAACAACAGCTGCTGATAATCTTTTACCCAGAGACAAAAAGTCAGTGTTGAGTAAAGCTGATGATATGTCACAGTGACATTTTAACCGTTGAGGTGGCGCAGGAGGGGCGTCTGGTGAAGTCTGTTGTTTATTCAGGCTTAAGAAGTTTGAGTAGAGGCTCAGTGATAGATCTGGCTTGGAGTCGATAGACTTTTGAAAGTGTTTATATATACCTGATGACTCACGGCAGGAAATATAAAACAGAATGGAAGATTACAGTTAAGGCCATGGCAGCCTGGGGATGGAGCAAGAAAGAATTTCTACAGAAGTGTCAGTCACTAAAGAAAAATCTGTTTGAGATGCCAGTCAGCCGTGTTGTTCATGACGACTTCCTGTCCACTAACAACATGGAGTACTAAACCAATGGCGTAAAAAGAAGGTCAGAGTGTTTTAGTTGCCCCTGTTGACGTCACACGAATCCCAAATGAAGTCTAAACACACTTCGTTCCTACTAGTGTCCTATAATTGAAGCAGGTAGATAAAAACCTAAAGTTAGCAATTACTGGGACTGTTGTAATGCTATGCTAGTTCGTCCCCTCCCATACGTATAATGTGATAAGCAATGCAATGAAAAACTTGGTTTGACGCTATCTTAAATTTTTCCAGCTGGACACTGGCAGTCCAAGCAAAGACAACAAAAGCAACCTCGAACCCCACATACTGTGCATGTGCACACGTACTCTTAAGAAAAGAAAAAAAAGCTGATTATTTTTGTTTGAATTAAACAAAAAGTGGGGGGCTAAAGGACCTAAACGAAATAACCAGTTGAAAGACACTTTGAAATCTGTAAGTGCAAAGAGATGCAAAAAAAAAAAAAAAGTCAAGCATCAGGGGACTAGCTTACCTAGCGTCAGCTCAGAGGTACCATGTTAGCCTAGAAATTTGTCAGACATGTTAATGGTTCCACAGTGCTTAGCATCGACCATACAAAGCCTAAAATCTTAAGGGCACGACAAAATTATCAAAATTAAAAAGGCAAATTCACTGAAAAATCACCAGAAATAGCTTCTGAGTTCTAAAGCTATGGCTTTGGTGACACCTTAAGTCATTAATAATATCTAATATAGCAAAACAAGAGGAACAAATGAAAGTATAACTATATTTTGCATATGTAAATTTAACTTTGTTTAGCTGAAGGATACTGCATTAGAGAAAATGAAGTTAAAGGTAAAGTGAATTAATCAAAGAAGAATTATTGTTACTACATTTGCTGTCATTCAAGAATATACCAGGAGTCCTAGTCTAATTAGTGCTTCACCATGTTTTTCCATAATGTATTGTTCAGCGCAAGCACATTCATTTTTCTCCCTTTGTTTTCCTGTTTCAATAAAATTAAACATCATTACAGGGATTCGGAGCCTCTTGATTCTCCAATTTTTTTTGAAAGACAAGACAGTCTGTGCTATTGACATGTAGAGAGCACATAAATTTCAAATTCTGGAGCAGCAGACTGAGGTGGATGACATTTAATTAAGTGTGAGCTCACAGTACTCTTAACTCCAGAGCAAACAGAAATCTGCTTGTCTCGAGAAGCTAAAAGGCTTTGGCTGGAGCATACCTGACCGTGTAAAAATGAGAAAAAGGACATATATCTGTCTGGTCTTCGTTTCCCTACATTCTTACTCCACAGTCGTGTAAACAAGCTCATTTCTACATCAGGTCAGGGAACAAGGCGTCTGATCCACATGTAAACAGCCAAATTGTCCATCAGCAGCTCCGTCAAAGTGCCTTTGACAAAGACTTCCACTTCTAAATTCACAGTAAGATCCCGGATGCCAACTCTAAAACAAAAAAAAAATGTTTGCTGGAAAAAATATATATATACGTGTATAGATTTTGATAAGGGTGTAAACAAACTCTCCAGGCACATACCGCAGCTAAGACTGCAAGCCACCTAATTTATCACAGTGAAAAAGCAAAGATTGTAGCCTGCCTTCATGGCCTGCCATAGATGGCAATGTGCTTAATTAATGTCTGCAGAGGAAAAAACAAGTCGCCCCTGCTGCGCTTTGGTGTCACTTAGAAGCTTACAGATTACAAATACGTATCTGCATACGCACTCTGATATCACGCCAGCGCACCGTGAGCTTCACACAGCTGCTGGCTCTCGCAGCATAATCAGAGGTTTGTCAAGACCCAGTAGCATTGCTGTTTGCCTTGTGTGCCAAACAATGTTTTGAATTGAACTTCTGATGGTGTGTGCATATTTTTGGACAAACAAGCAGTATATGCACATGAGATAGTATGTTCACAGTGCTGAAAAATGACTCTAAATGGCTCTATTTTTTTTAGCATTTGGAGAAAAACTATCCACACAATCTTTGCTTTTAACTGTGGCCACAATGTTAAATACTGCACAAGCAAAGATATCTCGAGATCCTTGTGCCAAACAGATTTGTATCATAGTGCTGTTGTGATAGAGGAAAATGTAACCCAACCAAGGAAAAGGGTAGGTTTACAAGATGGTAGAGACTTTGAAGCTGTATGGTTTGGAAATGTAGGCAGGAGGCTGCGCTGTAGGTAGCAGAGCTGAACATTTTCATTGGGAGTGACCAGCATGGACAAGATTAGAACCGAGTCAGAGGGACAGCTCAGATTAAGCAGTTTGGAGACAAAGGCTGAGATGGTTTGGACATGTGCAGAGGAGGGAAGATGAAGCTCCCAGCCAGGAGGAAAAGAGGAAGATCTCAGAGACGTTTCATAGATATAAATGGTAAATGGCCTGCATTTGTATAGCGCTTTTCTAGTCCATAGGACCCCAAA
>NW_005187595.1:757574-760063 GCF_000239375.1 Pundamilia nyererei
TTTTTTTTTCTTTTTCTTCCAAACTGTACTGATACTTTGCTTCAGTAAATGGATTCGGGATTGTTTTGATTTTGCCTCCTCACTGAAGAAACAGGAAACGTCGCACAGCAAGAGCCTTCGCAGAACTTGAGGAAACCTCCCCATCTGAGTATAAGTCAAATCTAGGTTTGCATGGAGCTAATGAGACATGAAATTGGCTTCACTGTGCAGGAACTTTAACATCCACCAATCAACCAAAGGGGGAACCCCCCTCTGGCCAGTTGCAATATTTGGGCTTATTAGGTACAGTATCATGCAGGGTTACTGTTTTACGTTCATGATCTCGCTCACTGAAGAACTCTCCCGGAGCTTGGTAAAACGTCCAGCATGGCAATTTGAGGGTGATTTTGTGTTGATGTAGAGTGCCTTTTAAAATTGACAATTTAGTCGAGGAAATTCAGCGTTTACACAGTGAAAACATCCAGTAATGGGAATAATAAAAGTGTCCACTGATGCACTAGATGAGATATCTCAGACCTTTGAAGAAAGAAACAATGCAAAAAATAGAATTATTTAGTTAAATGAATACATTTCAATGACAGCAGGGATGACTGATTCATATGCAATGTTTTATTAAATGTCAATAGCTGTATAAGAACTGCATTAGTAAAACAACAAGCTGTTTCGGTCAACCCCTGCTAGCTGCAGGTTCGTATTTATTTAGAGAGTCGTGTCAGCCTCAAATTAAGTATTCTTTCAAAGGAGACGTTCTGCTCCAAGAATTAATGTATGAGTCATCCGGGAAATGTTTATCATGTGGATATATCTACCATTAACACTAATAAAAAAGATTTTTAAAAAGCTCTAAAAAATTCAAATGATTTTTTTTATACTCAAAAGACAATATAGAGCTTTTCATTTAGAACCTTCATTTGACAGATTGTTTATGTCTCTGAGTCATGACAGACTAGCAGCGGCAAAATAAAAAGTGGAACCACTTCATGAACTCCGGAAAATGAGAATCTTTAAGGTCAAGTGTTATTAATACTGGCCTGGTACAGGTCTATAATACCTTTCTTTGTTTGTGACTTAACCCCCCCCCCTTTCTTTTTTCCCTCAATGTCTTGATAGAACTGGATAAATACGCATTGAATGAAGCGCATATTAGGAGCAAGAGGACTCTGACAATGTGAATCAATGTAAAAGCCAAAGTTCCTTATTGATCTCCTTATTAAACTTGTCTTACTTCCAAGAGGCGCAGGGTAAAAGAAAGGGCTGTGTAGCAGGAAGAGATGCAACTCAGTGCCACGTTCGCTTTGCATTTTCTGTAATTGTCATCTGTTTTCTCATTCTTTCTTTTATTTTTGTTTATTTACTTTATTTATTTTGTTCTCTCTCTTTTTTTTTTTTTTTTTGGTTGTTTGGTGTAGGCGCAAGCTACCGCTGAGAGTAAAATTGCATTTAGACATCCCTTGCTGAAATTTCAGAGCAGGGTTTTTATTCCCCAAAATGAAATGACAAAAGACAGACGCCTGTTTGATTTTACATGGGTAGCCCCCCCGTGGTTCGTATTTTTTCGGTGAATGTGTCCCTGTTGGTTTGTCAATAAGTGGTTTTTGGTTAGGCTTTAGTGTTTTAGAGGCTAAGATGAGGAGATTTGACACTGCTGATAGATATTTCTTTGAAATGTCTGTCCTCCTGGCATATGAACACATCAAAGGATACTAATTCGATTGACAAAGTGCACATAATGGCAAGAAGCCACCTGTAATGGCACAGAAGGGGGAATAATATAGCTTTTTTCTAATAGCTACTCCCTAGTTATGGGTCATTTTGCATGTTTGAATTTGTGCAAGTCAAATTAGAATAGAAATGTGGGTCATTACAACAAAAGATATTAGAAAATGCTACTTTTTAGGTCTCATTATGTTTCAGCATTACTTTATTCTGACCCACTGCCTGTATTAACCGCACTTGGATAAAGCCAGATCAGCCAAATGCAGATGAAAGCCCTCATATATCATATTGCTTGAAGCACAAGCTGGTTGGATTTTCATCATACTGATGCATATTAGCATAAAGATAAAGCTGTGATGTCCTTCTGCTGCATTACTCAAAACAAAACTCGTGGAAGATTAGATGAACAAGCGTGCCTGAAACAGGGCTGTGAGTAAGTCAAATAGCCCGTGCCTATTTCCTTTTCTATCCGTTTTCAAAATGAGTCAGACTTGCGCCATATTGAAGATGTGCGAGCTCTGAAGTTATTGCAGTCCAAAAAAGTTGATTCTGTTCATCTGGAAGTAGGGTTTTCAGTGGGAGAAATGTTTCCTCGCTCATCCAAGTGACTTCTTCAGTCTCAGCTGAATGCCAGTTTCCCCAACTTGCATAGCACGGAGTCTGGGACCGGTTGCAAGTAGTTATGACAACCAACTTTAAGGTTGAGTGTGCAGCACCTTCAAGCTCTGGCGACTCATTTTTAAGCTGCAGATTTGCACTGGTCTTGGTAGAAT
>NW_005187595.1:760915-763044 GCF_000239375.1 Pundamilia nyererei
TGTAACTCTGGTGTTATAGGGTTCATCTTAGGCCTAGCCAAAGCCACATTTCCTGCTGTATGTGCAATATGGGGTTGAGGCTTACATGTGGTGTTTTTTGGGGGGGAATGTCAGTCAGAAAAAATACGCCATTAGGGAGGGGAAACCTAAAGAAATGGACTTGTTAGAAACAGCGTAAGATAATAAGGATTTTTAATAATAACGTAAAAGAAAATTTGAGTTCTAAATAAGCATAACAGAATGATAATGCTGAATAAAATTAATTTCAATCAGTGCCATTCTTTTAAAGTATTCTTTCAGGACCAAAGCAAATCGATCGATCTACATTGCTATTCCTGAACATACATAGTATGGCTTAGTTGGGAATAGATGAACTATCACAGATTGCTGAAACCAACAAATACTTTAGCGTCTATGTACCATATGTGTGCACTGATTTCTTTAAAAACGGAAGTGGATGCCATTCGTCCTTGGTGAACAGATGGAGAAAGTCCTGTAAAAAGCCTGCTAAGTCATGTTGCTTATAATTATTCATGTCTCATCTCCATCCTCATCAGACATCTAGAGCACTGAAAACAAACACAAGCTGACAAATTGATCAGCTCTCCAACCATCCAGACCAAACACAGGCAAAATAGGAATAATTTGGCTTTCTCTAACCCCTTGTGAAGCCCCGTGGAGGCTGTTATATTTAATATTCCTGCTGCCTTTTCTCTTCAATTAAATTTAGCTTTATTAATCCCAAAGGAGGCAATTCATTCACACACCGAA
The DNA here is from genome assembly GCF_000239375.1 of Pundamilia nyererei. Taxonomy (NCBI): domain Eukaryota; kingdom Metazoa; phylum Chordata; class Actinopteri; order Cichliformes; family Cichlidae; genus Pundamilia; species Pundamilia nyererei. The sequence continues at coordinate 761,687 of NW_005187595.1, forward strand.
AGGTCTATAAGGTGGAGTTCAATGCTGTTAGGCACACATTTTTTGAAGAATACCATTAAGCCTAAACTCTCTTACAGCAGTAATTCAGCTCTGCTTTATGTACAATTTATTGTACGCCTGTTCACAATAATGGTATGTATGCTTTAAGTTCTTGTAATGACCAAGCTTTGAAGTGCACAAACTGCGTATTTCACTTCCACGTTGTGCATTTCTCTGTCTCTGCAGGAAGCTACCGCTGAAGGAAGAAAATGGAAGAGAGGTTCTCAAGCCAGATACGATTGAAATCAAAGTGCACAGTGACAACAGCATCCACACAAAGCCCGACGACAGCAAAGCGTAAAAGGGTCGGTCCTCCCGCCACCAAAAGAACATTCGGATCACAAGACCAAAACCCAGAGAAACTACAACACTGGAAAATAGTGGAGTAAAATACCATATCTGTTTATAGCAATGCCCCAGAGAAAGGCATGTGTAAATACAAAAAATAATAGAGAGAAAATAGAAAGGAAGAAAGTGTCAACCTTTTAGACACCCTGAGTGATTAATGTATCATGTTCTTACAAACATGGCATCAGTGGAAAGCTCTTGTTGATCAATGATTGTATATTATTTTCTGCCTTAAGTATTATTTCTCAGATTCTGTTTTTTTTTTTGTTTGTTTGTTTATTTGTCTGTTTTATACCCCACATGGGATTTTCATGCAGTTGAAAGGTGTTTCTAGCACTCTCCTCTTTGATGTCTCTCAAAAAAGACAATCACCAGCGGAGGCATAAGCTGGTACGCTGGTGTGCCCCAAATATCTCAATGCTAATGCTTTTTTTTTTGTCTTTGTAAGAGCAATGCATGGGCTGACCTTCACTGCAGGATGTCACAGTGATTTAAGCCTGTTTCCATGCCTGAGTGTTACTCTACAACATCCTTTTTATGCCTGTGATAGCCAAGCTAGGTGCCTAGCTTACAAAGACAAATTCTCAGTCATTGTACTTTAAGCTAGCAGGCTTCGCTAGCACACAGTAAATAAGTCCTTAAAAGCTCTGACGCTTTATTGTCTAAAGAAAACTCTTTTGTGATGCATTAGTTCTTGGTTGCATTTCTACCTGAAACAATATTAATTTTTTCCAGAAGACTTTAGACCTAATATTTGGTTTGGTTTGATTTCAGAAGGGCTTTGCGACTCTTTATAAGTACTCAACAGTATCCAAAAATCACAAGAAGGAAGAGTGTGTTGCAGTCTATGAAGTATACAGTACAAAAACCACACATGTGCATTGATGTCACTGTTAGCAAAGCCTTTTAAATTGACGCCGAATATTGTTGGCGCTCTTCAGGCGTCTCACTCTCTAACAATGTGCGCATAA
>NW_005187595.1:764266-765905 GCF_000239375.1 Pundamilia nyererei
GTGCACCATGTGGCAAGCGAAGGTGATGATGCGAAGGTGATGATGACCACATGCCAAGTGTGAATGTCAGAGTGCTCTAAGTGCACGGAGTGTTTCCTTTTTAAAACATTTTTTTAAACCGTGGTGCGAGAGCTCTCACGCCGAGTTTTAACTATCAGAGCACACCCGGGGTGTGCTCTGATAGTTAAAACCTGATTATGTAGCTCTCGACAGTGATTAATTCCCTAGGCTGCAGCACTCCTTCCATGTGTCTGCCAGCCCCCCTCCTGTCCTCCCCACCCGGCCCCCTCTCCGCCACTGTTCTCTGCCTCTCAGACTCCACTGGTTTTTATCTCAGACTTACGTAGTGCTGGCTTTGTTTTCTCACAGCGAGCCCTTGTACCTGCATATCTCTAAAGGATGGTCCTGCCATGGAGTGGTTCCGCTGCCTGTTACTATCACTGTAAATATGGGAGCACAGTGCCTGGGGGCTATACGATTTGTACATGTTCTTTTGTATTTGAATATAAGTCTAACCCCCCCCCCACCCCTGTCCTTCTTCTCCTCTGGTCCCTCCTCTCCTCCCCTCTCTCGTCCTCCTTTCCTCTCTGTCTCCTCCATCATCCATCGGCCCTTTTTTCTGTAAAAGGGGGGTTAAAAAAACAGGTGTGTTTGAGCTCAGTGTACAGTATGTGTCCTCTTTGTCCCCATGCTCCCCGTGTCCCTTGGACTGTCCCCGCTGAGTGTGCTTTGTGCAGGAGGTGGGAACTATTGATGTCTCTCTGTACGTACCTGTGGAACACTTGTGACTCCTATCATTGGCCGCTGTAAATAAACATGTCCTGGTAGAAGACAGCGAGACGTTGTCGTTCCTGATCTCACTTTCTTCTTTCTACCGACTTTCCATCTTATATGTGGGTGTCCAAAAAAGCTTTAAAAGCAAACATTTTTATTTATACAGTAGTTTATCCCTTTAGCCCACAAAGCCACAGGTAAGTTTAGCATAATGAAAAGGTCATTTTTCAAAACTAGCACCTCCAAGGCTTAAATGAAAAGTTGTAGGCCAGCCTTTGTGAAAATCATTTTAAACCAGTTTCAAATGTTAACATTATGATACGTTAGCATATACACTCACTGGTCACTGTATTAGGTACACCTGTTCAACTGCTTGTTAATACAAATATCTAATCAGCCAATCACATCGCAGCAGATCGGTGCATTTAGGCATGTAAACAAGGTACAGATGATCTGCTGAAGTTAAAACAAAGCATCAGAATGGGAAAGAAAGGTGATTTAAGTGACTTTAATCTTGACACAGTTGTTTTTGCCAGACAGCTGTGAGTGTTTCTGAGTGTCTCAAAAAATGCTGATCCACTGGCGCAACCATCTCTAGCGTTTACAAAGAAGGCTTTGATAATGAAATTACCCAGTAAGCAGCAGTTCTCTCCTGACAAAGATGTCTTGTTAATGTTCACACTGGCTCATCATAACTCAACAAAAGAAGATTGGAAAACGTTGCCTCATCTGATGAGTCACAGTTTCTGCTGATACATTTGGTCTGGTGAGCATTTGGCATAAACAAGGCAAGGCAAGTTTATTTGTATAGCACAATTCAACAAGGTGATTCAAAGTGCTTTACAGAGACATTAGAAACAAAAAC
>NW_005187595.1:767406-783980 GCF_000239375.1 Pundamilia nyererei
GCGCTCAGCTTTCCTACACTCTCTTTTTTCATTTTCGCTAGTGTGGAGTTTCTCCATGGAGACTTTTTCCTTCCAGAGATAACCTTCACCTTAATGGGAGCAATTGTATCCATTACATTTAACATTTTAGCATTGAAGCTATTGACGAGCTCATTGACTGAACCTCTGGACAGGTCAGGTGTTAATGGGAAGACCTGGTTAAAAATTGCACTACTGTCTTCAGTTATACACTGTTTTGTGATCACTGCTGTTGATATATTTGTGTGGGCTGAGATTTTACTTTCAAAGAAAACACAGTAATGATCAGACAGGCCCACATCAGACACAGTAACCTTTGAAATGCTCAGGCCCTTGGAGATCAGTAGGTCAAGAGTGTGTCCTCTATTATGTGTGGCCTCTGTTACATGCTGAGTCAGCCCAAAGTTGCCCAGAGTGTTGCTCAGATCTTTAGTCCCTTTGTCCTGAGGGTTGTCCACATGGATGTTAAAATCCCCAACAATAATTACACAGTCGAAATCAACACAGATCACAGACAGCAGTTCACTGAGGTCATTAAAAAAGTCTGTGCAGTATTTGGGAGGCCTGTAAACATTAAGAAACACAACTTAACAACATGAAAGCATGAATCCATCCTGCCTTGTATCAGTAGTTGAGGTTGTTGTTGGTGGTGTAACAGTGTGTGGTATATTTATTGCATACTTTACCGTGTTAGTACCAACTGGTCATTGTTTAAATGCCAAAGACTGAGTATTGTTGCTGACAATATCCATCCCTTTATGACCATAGTGTACCCACCTTCTGATGGCTGCTTCCAGCAGGATACCAGACCATGTCAACAAGCTCAGATCATTTCAGACTGGTTTTATGAACATGACATTGAAGTCACTGCACTCTTTGAGACGTGGTCCACCTGGCTTTCTGCTCAGAGCTGGTAGATAGAGAGGGGGACCTACTTGCAATTTGTATGGTACCATTTTTGGCTGTATTAAATTAAAAAGTGATTTATCTCGATATTCCAAACCCTTTGTGTGAATTAGACCTGAGTCCAAGCAGTAAAGAGAGCCTGCAAAAATTAAAAAAGAAAATGTAATGAACAATGAAAAACATAAACCCATCATTAGTTGAAGCCATTAATCTAAATTTGGTTGTAAATCTTGGTTGCAGTTTCTCACATTTTTAGCTTGCACAAGTTCTTAATGAGGTAATGTAACACTGACCACCATGCAGTCAAAGGACACTGATACTGGGTGAACATTTCTTTATAATCCTCTCCAGCGTAATGGGTTACACTTTAGTCTGGTCCAGTTGTGATAAAAGTAGACTGCTCCACAAAGACACAACTTTAATAGCTTTTAATTTTTTCCCTGCGTTCTAGTTGACGGAACTCTTTTTATTTTTCCTTTTTCCTTTTTTTCAGAGATGCTATTCTCATCAAGGTCATTCCTAAACCTTCATTACACCCGCTTTAAAGGCAGCAACTGTGTTGCATCCAAATCTGGCCTCCCTTCGAACGAAATAGAAGAAGTGCTTTAATGATAAAAACCAGAGCGACTGAGGAGCTTTGCTCAAAGGAGGAATTAAAACAATTCTGAATAGCACGGAGGAGCCACAGTGTTCCTTAACAAAGCTGCCCCCTCTTCAGCGCTCATTTGAAGTCAGCAGATAACGTTTCTCAGACGTCTCCCTCCTACAAGAGGGAGGGAGGGAAGCAGCGGGCTGCCTGTTGGATCCTGGCTGCAAGGGTCTCTGTTAACAAGGGGAACAAACTTCAACTTCATCTCCCACAGGGGCTCAAAGGAAGTCTGCACATCAAACACTGAGCCTCATTTGGATGAGGAGATGCAGAGAGGAGCGATATTGGCCGCTCACAGGGGGGGAGAAGAGGGGTGCAGAGGAGGAGGGTGGGAACGAGCTGAACAATCACAAGAGAAGAGAAGACACTTTCCTTCCTTTCGTCACATGGTGGACTGGCTGGCAGTCTTCTGCAGGTTCTTTTTATTTTTGCTAGACAGGAAGTTTGGCAAACAACAGAAGGGATGGACCACTCACAAACACACACATAAGCACACTGTGTTTAAAGGACATTCAACACAGCACGGAAGTCAGGCAAAATGTGAAAAGATAGCAGAGTAAGCCTTCAGGTAATATTTCTCCCTCTAATCTTTCCGTTTGCAGAGAGTCCCACGACACTGTGCGCAGACAGCACCTTAATCCCAACTATGAGAGAAGTTAGAGAAGTGGAAGAAATCTCCATGCCATTGATCAAGTTTTCTCTCTCAGACACTCACAAGCACACATGCACTTAAACGCCTCCTCTCACATGCTTGCACAGAGAATTCCATCATGAGGCGTGCTCACAGGCTAATTTTTGAAACTTCCCCAAATTCTTAGCCGCATGGGCAAATCCAGCAGAGAGATTCTTGGCAGGTACAACCCTCCGCTTCCTTAATCTGCTTTATTTCAGACTCTCCCCGCAGAGGTCCATCTCTCCTGATTTGTCAGGAGAGGAGATGGGAAGAGAACGGTATGTCTGTGAGTATACTGGAGCTGTACTAATTGTCATTCAAGAGTTATGATACAATAAATCTGCAACGGCACTTTCCTCAAAGAGAAAAAGTAAAACACGAGAGTTCGAAAGTTGAAACTTTGTAGAACCTGCGACTAGGTGGAGTGGTGATATAAGGTTTCCTTAAGGAGGGATCATAATGAGATTTCGTCCACTGTTTGGCATCTTTCTAAGCCAGATGTTTACCCTCAGTCAGGTGACGTTTTCTTTCATGTTTACTTTGATAGAATGGAAATTAACTTTTGAACATGAATTTAGCGGCAAACAACACTGTTATTTAAAGATATAGTGGCTTCCTCAGGAGAATCACAGTCCCTCTCTTTAAAACTCTTCATCCTACTTTTAGTCTATTGAGAGCCAAGACTAAAAACATGTAACTAAAAGTAAGCAGATGTATGGAATATTAAGTATATTTATTAGTGCTGCCAGTGTTAATCTTGTTAAAATGACGTTAATGCCATAACCGCATAACGAGACTAACGCTGACAGCACTAATATTTATGTTGTATACCTGTTTGTTTGTTTAATTGAGTATGTGCGGTTGTTGTTTCACTTTGCTCCTGTGCTTTCTGTTTGGCTCCTCTGCAGTGTTGACCAGACAGATGACGAAACAGAGCGCAGGAGTGCTGCAAAAACAAAAGTCGTGACTGGGCTCAATATCAGTTATCTCTGCAGTTGTCTTGCATAGCAAGGCAAACTAAGAGCAGTGATTATGTCTCGACTGGTATATTTATAGATTTTGTAAGGAGGACCTGTGGTTCACAGACCCATTTCACTTTAAAATAATTGTGCACCAGTGGTTCCAAATTTACTATTCACTAGCCAACTACTGCATTTAAACCAAACATGGGATAATCCTCTCACATGCATTTTATTTGTATTATTTTATTTTTTATGTCAGTGAACCTAAATTTGCAACTAAAGCATTTGAATAAAAATATATATTTAATGTCAGATGCATAAAGTTTTTGTTGATCACCAAAATGAGACGGTGAACACTGAAAAATCATGTTCGGCAACACAAATCAATAGATTAAAGGTCATAACTATGGATCCTGTGGGTCTTGTGGGTTGTTAACCCTAATGCAATACTGTATTCTTTAGCCTTTATTTACTATAAATTTAGAGAAATGCTTATTCTATTAGAATAATGAAGTCATTATATCAGTCTGGGACTGAAGTTTACTCACTCGAACCATAATGTAAATTGACTGCAATGATATATGTTTATCTCTTGTCCAATTCTTATTTATCCCTCATATTTATTTACATATCTGTAAGTTAAAAAAAACCCAGACAGTCATAAGAATGTTATCTTATATTTATTCTAGTTGCACACATTAGGATTGTGTGTATGTAACGTACATAGTGCAGTATTAACAATAAAATTCATTGTTCTTGTTTGAAAGAATTGACTTCCCTCTTCCACTTAAAATCCTGAGCGGAAGAGAAATTATCTCTATTAAAGAAAAAAAGCTTTCTGTACAAACTGGTATTGGTGCAAAAAAAAAAAAACAACAATAAATACATTTAGCCATGAATTTTACAGAATATAACTTGAAGATCAATATTGTTTTGACCGTTCGTAGGTTTAGAAACTGACTGGTAGCTGGAGCACGTGGTAAAGTAAAAGCGTACCATGAAGGATGGATACAAATATTTAATGCTGGGAGCAAAGCAAGCACCTTGAGAATTGCATGGAGGGTTGAAAAGGTGAGAAAACTTGGAGGCACGCCATGTTTTGGTGCAAAGAAGATGTGTTTGACTTTTCAGCAGATTCGTGTATCTGGGACTGAGGTTTCTCTGTAATTCCTTCATAAGCACTTCTACCAGTCATTTCAGCAAAGAAGCTTCACTTAGCATTTCTATGGAAGCCATTACATGCCTATACCGCCATTGACTTGAAGAGGGGGGGAACAGAGATGAATATGCCATAACACGACTGCTTTCATTCACACCTGTCAGACTCAATATAACCTTATTAAATGGCGCAAAGGGGAGCAGGTAGGCAGTGAATTCTCAGCGCTTTCAAGAACTCACTGATTTATGCTTTATAAATTCAAGATGAGGTCACATCACCTGCTGAAGCTTTTAAAATCAGCTTTCAGGGTGGAAACAGTGCACTCAAAAAAAGATGGAGTGGAATTGGGAACATAAATTGCAGTGGGAGAAAATGAAGCGGCCCAAACTCTATTTTTCTTATTAAAAGCAACTAAACATCAGGCAATAAAGTAGCCCTCATGTTGTCTCTTTCTTTGTCCCGACAAGCCAGCTCTGGGAGGAACCGAGACACAATCCAGATGACAAATGAGAGCTTTATGGCTGTTCGCATCGCGGACTCAATGTTCAAGGGCACACCAGGAGGATTTTCCAAGGGAATAGGCCTAAATTACTTCAGGTTGTAACTTTTTCAAACTGATGCAGTGCCTTAAAAAAGAGAAACACCGCGGTGCGTTGAGCTCAGGTGAGAAAGGCGTTTTGATATTCGGAGCAGACACAGATTAATGCATTAGGACGGAAATCGTGAAGAAGTCACGTATCCTGGTCACTTTATCTCTCTGTGCTGTGATGTGGGGCTCTTTCATTATAAAGCTTGGCGCTACTGTACAGGAAGCATAATTGAGTCTGTGCATATATATCCAAGTGGTGAGAAAAGGCTTTTAGAGCCAGATGACAGAAAGCTTTCCTCACACAATAAAAAATTTCCAGAGAAACACTTGAGTTTCTTTGCTTGGATGAAGGAAGACATGGGGGGATTATATGCCAGAATCTTATTAGTAAGCGTTTATGTTTCCTAATGTTGTAAAGGATCCATTAAATCTATCTTTAGGCATAGGTCTTATAAGCAATACATGTATCTGTAGTGGAGATATCAAAGATAGGCACGGCTGTGGCACTGATTCAGTCTTTGAGCACTATGGTCACCCCGGTGTGTCGGCCAGAACACCACTTAAGGCCAAATTGTCCAAGAGTATGAAAGAAGAAGGGAGCTTGAGGTTCCGTTTGAGGGACTTTATTGTCACCACTTAATCTCTGGGGCTGTAAACACAGCGGGTGTACATAAGTGTGTGTCTAAGTGTGTGTGTGTGTGGTTTCCTACAAAGGAAATAAACAAGGGAAATAACAATAAATAAAGAGAATAGACAAGTCAAATACTCAAATATAAACATAATACAACATAGTTAACATAATCACATATAAAGATCAGAAAAATATAATACACTTCAAACTGCTCACACTATGCAACTAAATAGCATTAGTGCGAGGTTAAGCAACCGTCAGTACACAGGAACTAATTCCGGTATGAACTTTGGGGCCTTTTATACAATATCTTTAGAGAATATTTTACTACCAGTTAAGATACCCGAACTCATCCACTTAAGGCAACAACTCCTCCCTAGCTCAGATTGGACAATTCAGTTTACCAGCTAAGAAGCTTGACTACAAACTTGAAGGTGTTAATTCTCCACCCAATCTTTTCTCACTTGACTATGTTCCACCTCAGTTTCAGTACATAACGGATTTGTAAATGAATAAGATTACAGATTCGCATGGTGGAAATGAGCTTTATCCCATTGTATCTAGGCTCACCGTCAGCGATGGATGAGGAGGTAAGGTTTTTGGGAGGGATGCGGAGCAGAGCTGCTTTGAGGTGGTTCAGGGATACGATTAAAATGCCTCCCAGGCGAGGTATTTCGGGCATGTCTAACTGGGCGGGGACCTGGGGCAGACGAACGCAATCTGGAGAAATTATGTTTCTCAGTTACCTCACAATCCCCCTGAAAGCGCTCGAGGCAGTAACTGGGGGGAGGGAGCATCTGGGCATCTCTGCTTTAGACTTCGATCCCAAAAAACCGACCAAGATTCGCAGTAGAAAGTGGAAGGATGAATTTTAGGAATCTCCTCCTTTCTAAAATGAAAATACAATACGCAATACTGAAAAACGGCTGCCGCTTGTGGAGTTTAAAGAAAATATTCACCCTTGGATAATCTTACACAATTAGGCATCATCATCAATTAGTGATGCTCTGTGCAGTATTTTACAATAAAATGTTGTAATTGCTTTCATTTGCAGAAGCAGCTGGGCTGGTAAAACAGTGATATGGCTTTTATCTACATTTGGCCATGGCATAAATGTGAGTAATAGAACAACAGCACCAAGCATGAAATTGACAGAAGGGCATAATAGCTGCTCTAAACATAACAGCGACTAATAACAACCACATCAACTACTGTATTTTTACACGGGATAATTATCTGATTTTACTATAAAAGATACAGCGTCAACTTTTTTTTATCAAAAATTGCATTGGAGACTGAGCAATCCTGCTTTATTTCTATCAGGCCTTGTCACTCAGTAGCTAACATTATGCTAACTGTCAACAAAAGAGCAATTAGTTAATAGCAGTGCTGAAGCATTAAGTTTTCCTCTTTTCAGACAGCTATAAAAACAGAAACTTACCAAGAAACTTTTAAAATTTGAAAGTCAGTAAAGTCTGCACTGCACTAAATTCCTCGAGTCCTTTCAGAGTTGTTTAAGAGTGCATTAACCACAAAGCTTGATTAAAGACAGCTAATGTCAGCTAATCATGGTAATTCGTTGCTTTTGGGATTAATGAGCTCACACACGGCTCTCCAGTGAAACATGTATCATCTAGAAAAAGTGCCTTGATTTGAGCTTGCTGACGTGTAGTTTTTTGAGATAATCCCATGTGCTCAAAGTTAATAAATGTGAAGATATTTTTTTAATCTACTATAGATTTTTCCCAGGGAAAAAGTGCTTCCAATGCCAAACAAGATTCAGTCCTAACTGAGACCCAGAGGAGCTTTCAATTAACCACACCATTCTTCACCGAAAGACCTGAGGTATGACTCACCACACGCTGTAGTACAAAGTGGCATATATCAGCTGGCCTCCTCTGGCAAAGATAATATGTGCTGATCACATATTATCACACATATCACAGATAATTATTCTTTTTTTTTTTTTTAACCTTTATGTATTTCTGTATATTTCATTAGTTCATAATCACTGGGAGTCCTTTTTTTGAAGCTACTACCCTGGCCTCAGAGATGATGATGTCAATCACTGGGAAATTTATTATAGATGAAGATGAACCACTAATGACTTCAGTGATTTCCCAATTTTTCATCTTGCATCAACATCAGTGTGACATTTGTGCTTTAGAGAATACGTCATCACAGCTAGATTATCATGACATTTTCTTGAACAAACACTGAGGATATATGTCTTTTAATAATTTTAGTAGATAATGACTTACATTATCATCATGTTATATGTTTAATTTGTCCAATATTTTGGTTTATGAACTGAAAAACGATGTCAGTGTCTGCTTTAAACTTTGTGTTTAATCTAAACAGCAACAACCAGGACCAGCGTCATTGGGAAAATAATTACATTTTTTTAAGGGGGCATTTATGAACATTTCCAGTGTCATATTCCTATTCTTGATGTCTTTTAGACTAGTTTTGCATGATTTGTAATTCAAAATAATCCTTATTTATCTTATGCCAGGCTTTGGAGAAGCCCTTCAATTCATGAGTTTTAGCTCCTATCCCTATAAAGCCACCCTCCTTATGAGATTAAAATTTCTTCTGATCAGCTGTTCTTTTAGAAACAAAAGGCTTAAACAGCAACTGAGTGGGGCTGCTGAGCTCACAGACCAAGCATTGTTGACCGTATTAGGATATTCACCCTCACTGTCATTGTCCTCAGGCACGAGTACAAAATCAAGTCCTTAGAGTACTTCAAGCAGAAGCTTTTGGCTTACAGGTGTTCTCCTTCTCTGCAACCTGTACTCACCTTGCAGTGGCAGTGCAAGAGTCTCTGGATGTTGCCAAGGCTTAACTGACAATTGTCTATACCTGACAGGGTGGGAATAAAGGCATGCCTGAGGTTTGCTTTTGGGACATACCACTTCTTGCTTTTTTATGTAAGGTTATTAATTAATAAAAAAAAACAAAAACAAACAATGTTTCTACAAGCTACAATGTTTCTACAATGTTTCTTGTGGTAGTCTTAAATTATGTAATGGCTGTTGTAACATAGGTATTATTTTCATACAGCAGAAATCATCATTTGAATTTTGGTGATGTTTTACATCAGGATAAACCACTGTAACACTGTGTACAACCGTGTGAGAGAGAGTACACCCCAGTAGCTTGTAGAACTAAATTTAACAGAAAGGGAAAGTTTTCAAATCACTGTGGTGGAAATTTGGCTCAGTCTCCTTTGCAATATTGGTTCATATACAGCTTTCTTAAGTTAATATGTCAATAAGGTTGAGGCCTATTGCATAGGCCAGGCTTTAGCTGTAAGACAGATGGCCTCACATTAGACTCTACAATACTCTGGTACCCATGTCATGTGCATGTAAAACAAGGCCAAATCATCACTGTGATTTGACAGTTGATATGAGGTGTTTGCACCGATATGCTGTGTGGTTTTCTCCAAATGTGCATCGTGAGCAAACATCTCTCCAAAAGACATTGTTCCAGAAGTCTTGCGGTTTGTTCAGATACAACGTTACGCAGTGTGACCAACTCTTCCAAACAAGCCATACTTGTTCATTCTTTTTCTAATTGCACTGTCATGAGCTGTATCATTTAAAATGCTACCTGAGGCCAACAGAGCCTGAGATGCAGCTCTTAAATTTTTTTATCAAGTTTCTCTGAGCATTGCACCATTTTGGGATGGATTTCCCGGGATGTCCGCTACATACACCTGAATTCTCCAGCAAACTGCCAAAACATTTATTGCACTGTTCACATTTAATTTGTTTATTATTTGCTCAAAACTAAGGTCTCAGAAACATTAGCAGGTGGTTGAAGTTAGCATTCAGCCCAAATAGCAATTCATAATGTACTGTTTTAATCAACTAAAGCAAAGGACTAAAAGAAGCTTTAGCCAACTTCAAGTAAAACTAAAGCATCTGTCTAAGTGTCATTAATGAAGAGTATTGCACCAGCTGCTCATCTCTATTATCAGTTGGCGTTTTCCTAAAGTTAGCAAGCCAGTGTACTCAATGGCTTTCGAAAACTGCTGAGGGATTGTAGTTTACGGTAATATAAGAGATCCAGCTGCAGGTGATTTAAATCAGAAGCCCTGGAAAACACAAAAGAATCCTTCCGCTCAAGTATTTCAATTTACATTGATGCGTTATATATTTTGCTCATGCTCCTATCAGCTTGCGATGAGTGGTTTAGTGTTTTACTCGAGAACACTTTACATCCAGACAATGTTGGGGGATTTGACATGTGACTTTTCAATTATGATGCTATCTCTCGTAGCGCTAAGCCATGCTGCTAAGCACACACTTTGGCCACATATCAGCAGGGCATGTGTTACTGTTTCCCTTAAAGCCCATATAGATTATTACCATTTGCAGAAAGCACCATGCATAACTGAGCAGAGCCTAAGGATAAAATTCTCAGCCAATAATTGAGTGCATGGCAGGGTAAATGTCAAACTATTTGCAAGCCATTCGTGAGCTGCGTTATTCTTCTCTATTAGCCTAATGTGCCAGAGTTACTCCTCTCGGCTTTGTGCAAATTCATATTGGATTTTTATTAAAACTCAAACCAACATTAATAGATGTGCCTCTGGGGTAGCTTTAAAAATCAATTTGCTAAACAGCACAAAATTACCCCCATAAGCATCTCCTTGGACCGCATTACCCGTCGAAGGTGATTCTCATTCCGATGTGAGTAAACTTTGCCTCATTGACCAAGAGATTCCCCTCACTTTTGACTCCAGAGCCATGTGCTCCCTCATTACTGTAACAACCCAAACAGACAAACGGGATCCTGAGCACACTGCTGACAGGAAACTCAGAATGCAGATCCTGCTTGTCAAATGGCCCTCCGGCGATTCCTGCTGCTAATGAAGTGAAATATTCTGGCATCTGAATCTGAAATAGAGCTGTATATTTGGACACATGAATATGAATACAATCAGCTAGACTTGGCTCATTAATGAAGCGGGGAGAGCAACCAGCAGACAGGATTAATTAATTACAGAGTGACATTTATGGATAATAACCTTCTGGTGGATATCACGGCTAATGAATATGCATAAGACTATCAAAGGGGAGGCATCCAGCAAAGATGAAATATCTATATTCAGATCCATGATCTGGTTGCTGCCTCGTTGTCTGAATCAGCAGCGTAGTATCGTGATTTCAGAGCATGTGATGTTTTGAATGATTGCTCACAACTAGCCAGTACGACTGAGTTGTCACTTCTACAGTGGTGACTTTGGGGTTAAGGAAATTCAGGAATAATTGATGGTGAGATCCCACAGCACAGCGGTAGAGTTGGGTTTTTGCAAAGCAGATAGTTTGTCTTGAATATAATGGTGTCATAGCAGAAACAGCACACTGTAAACCAAACAGCAGCTGAAGCAGTGTGGATGTTTTCAAGCGCACATATTATGCATTGCTGTGTCATTAAGGGAGTAGTGTAGTTAAGGCTGACCTCATATTTTCAGCTTCTTGATAAACTGATGCACTGTGATATGGAAATAATTTGCACGACAAGCACAGTTAACAGTCAGAAGCTGCTTGTTGAGCAATATTGGAGAGTCAGGGTTTCTTTGTTGATGTGATGAAGTTCCTGGTTGAATCATGTGTGTGCTTTATCACTTATTCTCTGTATGTCCCAGAAGAAACATTCGCTGTCATCTGTTATCTGTCAAAAACCAACAAAATTTTAAAAAATAAAATAAAATGAAATTTACTGTAATCAATGTAATGAGATTACAGTTTTAAGACTGTAACAGGGTGAGGATGAAGTCAAGGTTTACTGTACTTGACCAAATCAGCCTTTGGCTCCACAGAACTAAGGGAGCACCTGGTGCAACACATTTGCATATACTCTGTACTCTGCAGTCTTTCAGCATATCACTTGGCTTATCAACATGTTGAAATTTAGGATACTTCTCAATCAGTGCCAAGCCAGTTGCATCGGAGTCTAAGTGATTAATTGGCAAGCCAGTATCGGCCCATATCAGCTATTTACCAACCTGTCTGTACTGGAATTTGTAATGGCTGGTAAATGAAAATGTAAAAGGTAAAGAAGAGAAACACCCTTCAGCCATTTCAGGCACTTTGAAACTTCCCGGTTGGCAACATGTGTTTGGAAATCCACAAAAACAACAACAAGTTGAACCGAGCAGTTGGACAGAGATTAAATTAATAAATGTGTAAATTAATAACTGTACAAATATAACTGCAAATATTACTGAAATCTATTTCTGTTTTGTGAGTCTGACAAAAAAAAGTATCACCTGATTTATCAGAATATCCGACTTTTAAATAATCACATATCGATATCAGTCTTAAAAAACATATGCCATTTGGGCTCTATTTTGCAATAGCATAGCCTGGAACCACTTCATATGTGTGAAGGCTATAGTGTAGCACAGACAGAGCCGTGAATGTTTTGAAGGCTAGAAGTTAAACTTGGAGCTGTTCTAAATATTTTAATACTATCTGATTGCATATGAAAATTATCCCTTTTAGCACCTTTCAAACTCTTTGCTTTGGATTTACAGTGCATAGACACTCTTGCAGTTTTCCTCTGTGTCATTTTCCAATGCAGTTGGCAGCTGTTTTCATTATACACTGTATGCCACCTACCAAGCACCAGTGTATTCAAACTGTTCTCATACTAAGGTTTAGTTCAGCAGGAAATCCACTCAGGGAACTCAGATGACTCATAGAGATTTTAGTCAGCAGTATTGATATCAAGGCAAATAAGCATGAGCTCACATGCAGACCTACTGTATAGTTATCCAGTTCTGAGCCTGTTTCTTTGCAGGAATCTTTATACTAACTTAGCATGACATGTTTTCCCACCACCTCTAAGGTTTACAGGGGATTGTCTGAAAAAAAGAAAATATCCAGGGAGATGCTATGGTAATGGTAATTACAGCCAAGTATGCAGAAGAGCGTCTCTGAACACACCACACATTGAATCTTGAAACATGTGGGCTATAGCATCAGAAGATAACACAGTGTTCTACTGAGAACAGGAAAGCTAAGAGATGAAAAAATGAAAATAAGGCTACAATGCAAACAGGATAAGAACATTGAAAAACTGTTACCTGGTCTGATTAGTGTGAATTTCTGCTGCAGAATTTAATATAAATAACATGAAACCATGAGTCCATATCGTTTTTATTTTATTAATGCTCCAGGCTGTTAGTGGGATTTAAATAAGCTCCAACTGAGCTTGTTTAAACAATGCAGTATTGTTTTTGAGCGCATCCATCTCTTTATGACCACAGTGTGCCCATCTTCTGATGGCTTTTTCCAGCAAGATAATGCAAAACAGAGGTAAAAGGTAAAAGACATAAAAGAGATAAAAGACGACAAAGTTTTTGACTTACCTTGAAGTTAGTATGAGTGCAGCCAAGTTACATCAGAAAGAAAGCACTTAACAAATCCTTAAATATGAGATAATTCCATCAGCTGGTGACTGTAGGACATCTACCACTCCTGCCAATAAACTCCAGAAGTCAATCATCTGCTTTAAAACGACCAAACCAGAAGGAGAAAGCCAATCATGTTGTTGTGCTGGAATAACCTTTTTCCCATTCATTTACTTCCCATTCATCTACATAAGTCCTTACGTAGATGGCCTGGTAGGCATGTTTCTTAAAAGTTTACCCTTCACAGCTTGTGTTAGCCACAATCTAGGATGCCTATACATGCACGATTTAAAACAGACAGCCAGAATTGCTATACAGGCATACAATATGTGAAGTAAATGTAAGTGCTGAGACTGAATTAATTTCAAAAGGATTTGCTTTCAAGCACTTTCTGAATGTCACTCGAGTAAAGGGAATGATTAGAGGTCTCTTTCATAATCAGTCTCCCTTCTTGCTGCTAGGCAACAATGAAAATGTTTAATGGTGGATGTAGCTAGGGGTGCACAACGGTAGAAAAAGCATGCTCGACTTTTATTAACTTTTAAGCAACGGTTTAATCAGCTGAACGGCATTAAAAGGTGGAGTTCAGTGCATGAACCAGGGAACAGCACTTTCACTAATGCATTTCTGCCACTGTACAGGACATAATTAAGCATCACGGAGAGGCAACACCTTGTCAGTGCAGCAGATGGTAGATAAGAGCATGAAAATGGTCATTAGGAACAAGGAGCTACTGTTGTTTTCATTATATGTTAGACAGTTTTCATAGCATTGGTCTTAAGTGCATTTCCTGACTGAACATGAACACGTTACTGAGCTAGGTCAAACTAATTAAGAAGGTGTAATCAATTGGATTGCATAATATGGCTGTATTAACATACAGCCAACCCATACAAGAACGTGTAGGGGAATAATCAGCATCCTGAAGGTCAACTTAATTACTGTAAGAGGGATCTTTTGCCATAATATCCAGACTGAAGCTGACAGGAGGCTAAATTTAAAACTCAAGTAAAGGGACGAAATGGTTTCAGTGTCCACACAGATGACCTTCCGCAAACGATGATTGATACTCCTGCCCTTATCTCATTGTCTCCTTCCTCTGCTGTATCAATCACTTACAAGGAATAATATGAAAAGATGTCCATTGTTCTTTTTGTTGGCTAGAGGTTAACTGGGGGAATATGCATCAAAGTGAACAAAACACATTATCAGGCAAAAAGGGATTACTATATCAGAAAATTGTGTTGTTGTTGTTGTTTTTCTTTGTTACTTACATTACTTATAGGCAGTATTTCACAGTAATGCATTTTCAAACTTGAGTGCAATGTATTCGCAGACAGTGGCACACCCACACCTACTCCAGACCTCACTGTGTGGAGTTTGTGCCCTGTCTCTTGCCCTTTGACAGCCAGGTTTAGACTCTGGCACTCCCACAACCCTGATTTGGATAAGCGGTTAAGAAAATAGCTGGATTGATGTAACACCCACCTACTGTATATATTAAGTGACAGAACTTTCCTCTTGCCTTTAGATAAGCTTCAGTCCTCCATGGCTGTGAGCTGTGGGAGATATGTTGATCTGATCAAAGGAAACGCATCTGGTTCTTTGAGAGATGAAGGATTTTAAAATCTGCTCTACACCTTGTACTCCTCTGAAGGCTCAGTGATATTTTAATGTGAGGATCAGGTGGGCCGTGGACAGCTTTCTCACTTTATCCTGCTGAGAAATGACTCATGCAGCAGCTTCTTTGTCTTCGCTTGATTGTCAACATGGCACTCGATGGCATTCCTGTCCAGCTTTGTAGAGACAGGATGTAATATTTCTGCAGATAGTTAACTGATATTACTGACATTTTAGTCTTTGCAGTGGTAGCTCCATAAGCACTGAGATTAAATCACAGGTAGGTAATCCAAATTGTCTCATTCCTACTCAAATAGCTTTATCTTTGAATTTTGCAGTGACTATGGAATAATTCAAAAAGAGCCTAAGAAACACAGATGAATGCTAATTTGTAGCTAACTACAAATCTCTGAATACCTAATGTTCTGCCTCTCTTCTCTTTCCCCTCACCCAAATGGTTGCAGCAGATGGCTGCCCTCCCTGAGCCTGAGTCTGCCTGAGGTGCGTGGCACTGAAATGAATGAAATGTTCACTCACTTTTTATTCTTGGGTAATGATTACTTTAGGACTTCCTCCGAATCAGAATTCTTGACAAATAGGGTTCGCCAATTCACTGTCACAATTATCATTTGGATCTGTTGTTGCACTACTGTCTGTTTTACTAAATAAAAGTTCTCATGTATCTTGTTGTGGCTTTGCTATTTGGTTATATTGTGGTCACTTGTCCTGCCATCATTCCTTTCAAGCATGTCTCTTAGTCTTTGTCTAGGTCTTGGTCTGCTCAAAGTAAATTTCCTCAGGCTGTGTGTATGTATGGCTATGTGCCAATTTCTCCTTACCCACCAATTTGTTATAAACACTGTGCTTAAAGGGCACCAACTGTGCATGCATCCTCTAAGCAGACTAAAAAGTACAATAAAAAAAAGCCTAGTGGCTCTTGCTATCTACAGCTGTCAGTGTACACATGCATAAGGGAGAATTTTTTTAATTTGGCTGGAATGTTGGGATCAGGACTGCCATGTAGAGAGATATGCAGTATCATAATGTTGCATTAAACTGACCTTTACTTTATTCTCTCAAGCCAGAATACAAGATGCACAAGATTCAAAAGCAGCTGTACTAACATGTATGCAAATCTAGATGTTGCGTACTTGATTACAGTGACCTAATGTAATGATCAGTGCTAGATCACGCTTCCTACTACCTGATGCTGTCTCTCAGAGAGACTTTTGGGTCACAAAGTTCCTAAAACAAGACACATGAGTGCAGTACATGTTGTGGTGCCATAAATGAATGGTGTAGTGGTTAGTACTGCTGCATCACTGCTCACACGTTCTGGGTTTCTGGTGAGGGTAATTTGAGTTGCTCTGGTTTTCTTTAAAAATCTAGACATGGATGATAGGTGTAGAATGAGCATCATGGTTATTAGTCTCTCTGAGGTTACCCTGTGATGGAGTGGTGAAATGAATTCAAACTGAAAGGAGATACTTCTTTATTCTCAGTCTGAACTGCTATGGTCATGGTGAAAAAGAAAGGGTTGATACCTTATTTTTCATAAATCAGGACACAATGCAATAAAATAAAATAATTGAAATAAGACTTCCGATATTTTGTTATTCATTATTACATTAAATGACTATCAGATACTAAACCAAACTACGAGAGTGTCTCACATCTGCCAAAAAAAACCCCAAACAAAATTTGGGGAAAATATTGTTTGGACAGCGAACCGAAAGCTGAACTTTTTGGAAGGTTTGAGTTGTGTTCAGTTGGGCGACCGTGGCTCAGGGGGTTGGGAATCGTATCTGTAACCGGAAGGTCGCCGGTTTGATCCCGGGGCTCTCTGTCCTGGTCGTTGTGTCCTTGGGCAAGACACTTTACCCTACTTGCCTACTGGTGTTGGCCAGAGGGGCCGATGGCGCGATATGGCAGCCT
>NW_005187595.1:785640-787023 GCF_000239375.1 Pundamilia nyererei
TTGACCTTAGAACTGAAGAAGCTTCTCGGATGAGAGGTGAAACGTCTTCAAGCAACTTAAAGAAGTCCAGACGCTTTTCTTTGCAAGCTCCTTTGACTATCTTTAATTAAATTATGAAAGTGAAAATATCAAAATTATACCTTAGACTCACCAGTATAAAGGTCAAATTTTGTTACAGTTTCAGTTCAATTGCAAGAGTTGGTTTTTATAATAACCGAACGATAGAGTGCATTACTACTTGTTGTCTGATTTTGTGAGCAAAACATTGTGGTAACCAGATTGTGGTGCTCAATTCCTGTTAATGAATTTTAAATTGTAGCAAGTGTCACATTTCATCATTGTTGTTATCATGTCATAACTTCCCCAAACACCAGCTATTTGGCTTTATTATATGTATTTTTCTGCTT
The DNA here is from genome assembly GCF_000239375.1 of Pundamilia nyererei. Classification (NCBI taxonomy): domain Eukaryota; kingdom Metazoa; phylum Chordata; class Actinopteri; order Cichliformes; family Cichlidae; genus Pundamilia; species Pundamilia nyererei. The sequence goes on from NW_005187595.1 coordinate 786,048, forward strand.
CCTTCCTTTGTCTTACTAATTCCCAATTGTAATATATGCTGTTACTGAAATTATCTGCTCACAAGCAGCAAGAAACATGCTAAACTTTCCTACCTTCTGATTATGAAAAACTGATTATATTTGCATCTTTTTGAAAGCATTATCTCACTGAGCATGGGCAGACTTTCCTGCATCATTTTACAGATGATACTTGACCTGTTTTTGGACTTGTTATTGCTATTGACTCAGCCGCATTAACCCATCAACACAGCAATTTGCCCTCAAATATTATCTAATTATACACTACACATCTGAGCGTCAACCTTGCCCGTGTGACATTTGTGGCGTGTCATTAACATATCTGTTCAATTTCATTCTGCGATTCATATTGGTGTCAGTATCTGTCCCCTGAGTCCTCGCCTACAGCCAACCTATCTGTGTGGCAAGAAAGATGACGCCCATCACCTTTTAGCGCGCGTCATAGGTGAAATGACATTTGAATACCGTGCCAAATGTGAGTGCAGTCTCCACTCATGCGCTGCTGTCAGGAGTGATCACTGTTATTTCAGCTGCCTGTCCAAAGAGGGTTCTGATGGCTTACCCATTTCGCTGTGTTAAGGTAGTCAAGATAGGAGCCCTGCATTTGGCCTCGCTCGGTAAATCTGATTAGAGGGGCTGTAATAGCAGGTTGTGTCAGAGAAAGCACTATAGTGTATGAGGAGAGGACAAAGCAAACACACCAGCCATCTCTTTGCCCGTTCCTTCCCTTTGCTCTCTCTTCAAAACAACAGCAAAGTGTATTATGGAGTATCATGCTGTCACCTTGGGATGTGATGGGAAATAGAATGGACTACTCAATAGACCGCTAAATTAACTTACTTTAATTTTGGAGACCATAGAGTCCAGAAAGCCAGAACAAAACACACACACACACACACACACACACACACACACACACACACACACACACACACACACACACACACACACACACACA
>NW_005187595.1:787043-794726 GCF_000239375.1 Pundamilia nyererei
ACACACACACACACACACACACACACACACACACACACACACACACACACACACACACACACACACACACACACACAGATGTGCACACATCCATTACTTTATATGTTATATGGATCCTGAATCAAAATGAGATGTCCACCCTCTGAAAAGGTGACAGATGCACTACATAAACAGAAATAGCTTTATGTCTCTAAATTCCTATGAATCATTCAGGTGCAGCCAACTAAGTGGTGACTGAGCCACTCTCCCTTCTATGCCTTATAGGTTTCAACCAGATCCTAACCGTCTATTTCCCAGCATAGTTAAAGATTCACAGCAAATGTGACGTAAAATTAAGGAAGAAAATGTTGTACTTGTAATCATTCTTTGCTATAATCCAGGACTGCAGAAATATTTTATCATTGTATGCTTGGTAGCAAATATTTATTCTGGTGTTTTGTCAAATAATCCTTAATTATGTTATAGTGGGCCTTTTTAAAAGCTCCACGAGTCATCCACTGTCTGAAACAAGATGTTTTAGCTCTTTTCACCCTACCTTTAAGCCACCTTTTTCCTGATTGGCTGCCCCTCGCAAGCAGGTTTGGCAGGCCGGACTTCAGTATTGACAACCGATGGTTAACAGAGAGTACTTGCGCATACCCTGATCTAATTACTGGAAACTGATCATCAGTATATTTAAGTGTGCATATGACAGAAAAATGAGGAAAAGTAATGTCTTCTGCTTCTACTAGGTCAATTGCTGTAATTGCTTTAAACAATGCAATGTCCTCATTAAAGAACAAAGCAACCTTACGCATTCATGCTGAGAAGAATTAAAGCTTTCGAGCTAAATGTGCTTTCCAGTGCTGCAGTGTGGAGGAGCACTAATGCATGTGGAACATCTGTCGTCTCTTTCACACTTTATTTCCGAGGGACTCCTGAGGTAATGGTGCCAGCGGTATTTCTAATACATGTTTAACACCATATACGACAGAGAATTCAATAGAAATAATGGCTGATGAGTCACTGACTGATAATGTTCTTTAAAACCAAGTGCAGATATTTGAGGCAGAAGTAGCTCTTTCATAATGTAGATGATTAAATCCACCTTGTTAACTTTACATTTTAGGCTCTTGATACTCCTTAGTGAACCCTATATAAGCTCCTGCTGCTTGGAAATATGAAGCTATATTCTTACTGCAAGAGAACAGGCTCTGCTCCAGCTCCAATTGCCATTCAGATGATTGTTGGATCTGCATACAGTATATCTGCTACAGGATATAAAGCTGCATAAAAAGGTTTGTGAAGGATTTATATCTGCATAAATGTGTCCTTAATGTGTCCTTAAATCATATATTTGAGAGAAAAATAGAGAAATTGGGTTAACTTAGTTATTTGTTTAATTGAATTTATTTAATGTAAGGAGGACTGTAGTAATATAGAAGCCTCTTGGTTTTTGAATTAAGGCATTTTCAGTCCCATTGCCATAGTTGTATAACATTAGGCATCTAGCTTAGTTTGCCTTTACAAATATTTGTGAAAGAACAAGTCGTTCTTAAAGGTGCATTTAGTAGTTAGTTGCTATCAGGTGCTCTCTCTCCTTTCTCATCTCCACCTTATTCTCTTCCTCTACATCTTCATCCTCATCTCTTGAACTGAAGTCAGAGCTCTAACATACACAAATGTGCCTAAACATGCTTTTTTATTCCTGATATTGTCACAGTTACTTACTGTCATCTGATTAGACATGTCTCCGAACAGCTGACAAAAGTCAGCTAAAAACAATAACTGGTTTTTAGGAGATTAACACTATGTCACATTTGCAATTTTTATGTATTTATTTTTCACATATCGTATTAGAGTTTATCCACTGTCTGAGTCTGACAATGCTGGATCCACTTCAAAGAAAGTTTCACTAACACTGGCTAACAGCAGCTAACAGAAGCTAACAGCAGCGCTTATTGATTGAAAAGTCCTCAACAACTTACCTCAGTATCGCTGTCATTGGACAGACGTGAGCTTCACTGATGTTGGACTCCTTTCACAAAGACATATATAGAATACATGATGTATATATTTATATATTGTAATATATGTATAACTACTTGCAGAGTAAATAGGCATACACTCTTCTTAAAGGCATATTGATAGTTGCAATAAAGAGCAGTAAGTAACTGGAAGTTGTATTATTGCAAAGTGATACAGCAACTCGGCCAAGTGGCAGACTGCATAGTTATTTTTTCAAATTTCCTTTTGTGGAACAATTTGGGTGCTCAGGAGATTTGCCTTATTGCCAGGCATCATCCTCTTTATGTTGAGATTCAATTCATGGAGAGATATCCTGATATTTTCTCCTTGAATTTGCTGATAGGGTGGGATGTGATTTGTTTTCTATAGTGTTTTTTCCTTTCTTAAAATAGAATGCTTCTGACTGCACCACTGCCATGCACACAATTGTTGTTCAGTATTAACCTGATTATGTACTTAAGAACATTAACATATGCTTGTTCCATCCATTTCTCCCATATATCCATTTCATGGTCACAGGAGTGCTGGAGCATTTCTGAGCTATCACAGGGTGAAAGACCCTGAAAATGTTGTCAGTCTATCACCGTGTATACGCATCACTTCACTGTAAGAGGCCTTACAATAGGTTCCTTTGTGACCTTTCAAGCCACACTTCTTCAGGGTTGTTTGTTGGTCAATCACTCCTCAAAAAGACAACAATGGGCTTGAATTTTCTTCCATTTGTACCACTTTGTCTGACTGTGGATTGGCGAGGTTCACACTTTTTAAAGGTAGTTTTAAGACCTCTTGGAGCATTAACAGAGTCAAGAACACTTCTTCAAAACCTCCGAACTCTGCATTGCCTGATTTTCAAACACATTTTGAAAATCAGAGTTTGACTAATTGCTGTTCTGTAAACAAAAACAATTCCATCATGATTGAAAATTATGCAATCGATTGAAAACTTCAGACTTCTATTTCACCCTTAAATTACCAGCTGATTTTAGAGGCTAAAAATATTCTTTCTCCATGGCTTGTTGTGCTGAGTAATGACAGATTCTAAGATTTTCATTTCACTAAATGGGTTCTCCAGGTCTGTTTGTAGGAGTTGTGTTTAGAGATGTCCTGTCTTTATTGTATTTGATAAACTAGCAATAATGTAGCAAAGGAGTCACCCCAATACTAAAAGGATACTTTAGTCATCATTGTTTAGAACACATTTCTTATTTTTTGACTTTTTTTTTTTAAACTTTTGTGTCTATCATAACCCTGCCTCATCAAAGTGAGCAGGATGCATGTTAAATAGACATGAGAGTAGAAATGCCCGCTAGAGGTAGACTGTCACTGCCATGCAGAGTTTTGTTTTTCATTATTGTTCTTGTTTTTTTTTTATTCAGCCAACAGATCCTCACTGTTTCCTGGTCCGTTCCTCATTGTTGTGCCTTGTCAGAGTTGTGATGCAAGATCATTCCTCCTTTGAAATGTCAAAGTAATGTTAATGTTAAGTGAGCACCTGCAGCTGTGCCACAGTTAAACCCTCAAAGCAATCTCTCTTTGCTTTCATGTATATAGTAGGTCTGTGTGCAGCCCAGCTTAAAAAAAACACACCCATAAGTTCAGGGCAGTTGTATGATACAAGGATAAAAGACATCAGTTTGGAGGTGGTTAAAGGCATAGTTTGGTATTTTAGGAAATATTTGCTTCAGAACACTCAGCTTGACGTGAGGATAAATGACACTTTCAAGTCTGTTTGGTGAATATGAAGCAGGAGTCAGCATCTGTCACTGTCGGTATATAATTCAGTCCCCTGCAAGCCTGAATTGAATGGATGCATGTCTATCTGCACTTGGAACAATCTCTGTTAACCAAATAAAGCAATTTGGGTGTTAGATGGTGGTGTTCTTTTGTGATTTTAAAAATGATTTGGATTGTTTCAATGTTCACTGTGTTGTCTATCCTGTCAATTTTGATTCAGTGCTGTATTTTACAAATAGATATGCAGTCATGTGAAGAAGATAGCTTTCAAAGGACTCTTTGTCATCCTGTGAAAAACTAGTAAATATACCCTTACTGCTTCCAGAGAAATTAAGTAGGTAAGTTGCAGCTGGGCACTGCAAATCAAATGCACTTGATTAACTGACAATCAACAAGTGTTAACACCAGTATAAAAGCTGAAGGTTTGGTAGTTTTATGGTCTCATGGAATGACGTCCGAGCAAATTCACACAAAAGTCCGACCACATAAAACACAGAGAAGGTACAAAAACAACAACAAAAAAAATAAAACCCACCCCACAAAGAGCTACCTCTCAGACTCTACAGGCCTGAGATAGCATGTTAATGTTAAAGTTCATGAAAGTACAGTTAGAGAAAGACTGAGAAAGTATGCTTTGTTTGGAAGGATAGTCGGAAGAAAGCCACTACTCTCTAAAAAGAGCATTTCAGGTTTGGAAAAGTACATCTGAATAAACCAGAAGACTGCTGGAAGAATGCTCCCTTGGACAGACGAGACCAAAATGGGGATGCTTGGTCATAATGCCCAGCACCACGTCTGGAGAAAACCACAGGGCTTGTCAGCACAAACATCTCGCACCAACTACCAAGAACGGTGATGGAGAGGTGATGATTTAGGCCTGTTTTGCAGCCACAGGACCTAAGCACTCAGCAGTCACTCCTCTGTATACCAAAGTATTCTAGAGTCAAATGTGAGGTTATTAATCCGACAGCTAAAGCCTGGCCTAAACTAGGTCATGCAGCAGGACTATTATCCCGCGCTCAGCAGCAAATTTACATCAGAATGTCTGAAAACAGAAAGACTTAAAGTGTTACAATGGCCCAGTCAAAGTCCAGACCTCCACCTGACTGAAATGCTGTGATGGGACTGTAAGATAACTGTGTATAATGCCTGCTAATCTCAATACAATAAAGCAATTATGTAAAGGAATGTGGGCCAAAATTCCTCCACAATTACAGGAGAGGATGATAAAGTTATAAAGCAAATGATTACTTTACTCCTGTTTGTTTCCCCCTTAATAAGCCATTTTGTGTTGTTTCGTGTTGTTTTATGTGTCTTGCTGTAAGGTGAAATGATTGAGAAACACCCCCTGTGTATCTGTCTCTTTCACCTTAGTCTTTATCTCTCAATCTGTGTTGCTCTCCCAATCTTAACAGGTGCTTATTCTCCCTTTACCACTTCCTGTCCTTTCATATGCTGTCAGATAGGGGTCGAGCCTGGGGCTTTACTTTGACTTCGAGCTTCTCTTTCTTCACAAGAACTTTTGCTTTTTTTCTGAAGGTCGAGTTTCATTTACTATTCTGACCCAGCTTAGCCCGACGTGTTAAATCATATGCTCTGTCTCATTGTGTGTAGGCTTGCTTCTTAAAATGCTCCTGTCTTATCAGGAAACTGAGTTTCGGGATTCAACCTGCCTTTGTTGTATGTAGGCCAACTAAAAGAATAAGGTGGTCATGGCCAAACTCTAAAGCAGCTTTTACATCTTATAAAAGTTTCATTATATTGCTCCTAGCTGTCTTTTTGCCTGCGGTAACCTCTGTCCACTTTTTATGTCGTCTGTTCACATTTGGACATTACCCTTGTGGTATTTTGCTATTATTAATGATGGACTGGAATAAGAACCCCCATTAAAATCCATTTTTAATGCCCTGCATGTTAGCTTTGGACAGCCATTGTAAAAATACTTTGTTTAATTGAATGTTAGAAAAGGAGAGTTGTGAAAAGGTAAAAGCAAATGGTTGGTTTTCTGGCATATTTGGACATGCAAACAGCTGATCCCTGTTGAACCTGTGTCTGCAGATAAAAGTGATAGCTCTTTTGTTGTAAGTAGTGACACCCCTGGCCTCAGAAGCTGGCATTCACTCTTTTAGCAGAAATAATTCATGGTAGGTATTTTGCATAATTGTCCAGCAGTCTCTGACACCAGTTTGCTGAAATGTTTGACCATTCTTCATTGCATAATTCTGTCAGATGCAAAATGTTTCAGGGTTTCCTTACTGTACTGCTTGTTTCAAATCCTCCCACAACATTTCTTTTTCTTCACACGGCAATTGCATAAGCCTCCTTTTTCTTCGTTCTGAGCCATTCCTTAGTGGATTTGTTAGTGTGCTTAGGAACATAATCCTGTTGAAAGATCCACTTCAGGCTCAAATTCTACTTTAGGACAAATAGCTTCACATTATGGTGATATGATGTAAAATAAAAGTTGAATCAGTGCTGCATGGTGTCCAGTCCCTGAGGCAGTAAACAAACCTCAAACCAGAACATTTCTGCCACAGGTAGTAAAAGGCTTTTCTCCTGAAAAGCTGTCTTTGGTCTGTGCTAAATATGTCTACTATACATATGTGAACTATAACTTTGACTTGTGATGACTTGTTCCAAATGCCCTGATCTTTACCCCTACCCCCCATTTCCCTACAATGTGCAAAATGTGATTTTAGTTCAGGGATTTATTAAAATATGTGCAAATGCACATGGAAGTACAGTATATAGGTTAGAAATAGTCACCTTGAGGCGACTTTTGTTGTGATTTGGTGCTATATAAATAGAATTGAATTGAATTGAAATAGAGTTTGTACAATCCTAAAAATCTTGTAAGTCAATATTTAATATGAGCATCTCTATTCTTCAACACAGTCTGAACTCTGTTAGGCAGCTTTCTTGTTATTTCTTTAAGTAGTCTTCAGGAATAGTTCTCTAGGCTTCTTGAAGGACATTCAAGGCTCTTCTTTGGATGTTTCTGCCTTTTGTTCTGTTCTCTGTCAACATGATCCCTTTTTCTGAACTGCCAGTGTATTTGGTTGGCTGAGCATCGCAGAGCATGGTTTGAGTGAGTGAAAACAAATAGCTGTACACACTCACTGTTGTACCTCCCCCTTACATCCCGACGATGATTTGAACCAAAAATTTCAAATTTGGATTAATCACTTCACCGCCTTTTGCCACTGATTTTCAGTCAAGCTCTTGCAAATTGCAAACTGTTATTGTTTTTCTTATGTCCTTCAATTGTCCAGTGTGCTCAGATGTTTTAAGGGCACAGGGTTTCATGCTAATAGCTCTTTGAGCATCACCTTGTTCCAAAAATACTATATTATGCCTGTCAAATATTCAACATTTTTCATACATTCAACTAAATAAATGGGAATTGTGTGTTTTTGTGACATGCTGCTGATAACAATGTGCCTAAAGCTACAATTTAAAGTTATTTTTCTGCTAGGTTGCCTGTTACGTCAGCGGTCCCCAACCTTTTTTGCGCCACATCAGACAATATTTTCACGGACCGGCAGGTGTCACGGATAAATACAACAAAATAAAATGATACGACCAAGACAAAAACTGTGGTATTTTGTAAATATAATATTACACGCAAATTCACTGTGTAATTGTGTAACTTTATTAGCAGCATTCTCCTGAAATGCACCAACAACATTGAGAATAACATCCTCCTCTCTCCCACTTAATACTCTGGTTGCTATGGTAACACGTAAACATTTCTTTCAAAATAGGACACACAACTACAAAACAAATATAAAAGTACAAGAAAATATGTAACTCACCATAACGATCAATCAGTGAGAGCCCTCGTCGTCGTCAGTGGGTGATACTGGTTTAGGTATGGAAATGGCCTGCTGTGTGTGACCAGCCCCACTGTGTGTGGCTCTTTGTGAGTAGTGCTTAACTGAG
>NW_005187595.1:795164-798012 GCF_000239375.1 Pundamilia nyererei
AGTGGGTGGATGGGACGGGGGACTTTACTAGTCCCTAAGGACGCTTTGGGGTCCTTAGGGACTAGTAAAGCGCTATATAAATACAGGCCATTTACCATTTGTTTTCTTTGTTGAAGTGGTCACTCTCTTTGGGTTGACCTGTCTGATTTATCATTAAAGCAGCGGTGCTGTCTCTTTTTGTTGTTACCATTTATATGATTGTTGCGGTATTTGATTATAATAAAGATTTATTGTGTTAAATACCTCTGCCTGGTGTTCTTTTCATTTCACCCGGATCCAACTGTTACTGTCCCCCACCCTCATCGCCTAGCTTTTATGTGGGGACGTAACACTGATACATAATCATCCAGTGACCTGACTGGTTCTGCAGCTGTGGTTTTGGTTGTCAACGATCGTGCACACAACATATCCTCCTGATAACGGTATCGCACATAAACAAGTAGTATTGCCTTATTGTCCACATCTGTAGACTCATCAACCTGCAAAGCGTACCATGGTGATGAATGAATTCTCTCCAACAACTGTGTCTCAATGTCCTCTGCTATTTCATCAATGCGACGAGTAACGGTGCTAGCTGACAGAGGCACCTGTGCTATCTTTTCAGCCGCCACCTCCCCAAAATGTCTTTAGTGGCAGGAAGGATCAATTCTTCACCAATAGTGAATGACTTTTTAGCCTTAGCAATATGGTTAGCCACCAAGTATGATGGTCTCAGTGCACCTGTATTTGTTGTTGTGGAGGCCCTCAGTAATTGCTTCTGTCCCTGTTGTTCCTGCTTTTTTTTCTTTCAAAATACTCCAAAGGCTTGTTTTTTAATGTTGGGTGCTTGGTCTCCAAGTGACGAAGCAGTTTTGAAGGCTTCATTGGCTCATTGGAGAGCCGGTCACCGCATATTATGCAGAGCGGGCTTGGTGCGTGGGAATCACCTGTCGCGATAAATCCATATTTCAAGTAGGTATTTTGGTATTGTCTGTTAAATGCAGCTTTCTTTTTCTTAGTGGTTGTCATACACTCTTTTGTCTCCTCACTGGGCCTTTTTCCCTTTGCAAAGCAACCCTCCAAAGACATCTGTTTTTTACTCATTTTGCTAGCTTGTAGGTTTAATATTAGCTACTAATGTAGCTTGACATGCGTCAAGAGTCAGTCATAGACGGAAGTAAATGAGAGAATTCAGTCTTTTTCAAAATAAAACACTGTTCAGAGTCAGATAATAAATAAAATGAAATTAATGTAAGTTATTTATTTTTTTCTGTGCAGTACGAGCCTCAACTCTCGCGGCCCGGTACCGGTCCGGGGCCCGGGGGTTGGGGACCGCTGTGTTACGTGTAGAAGCAACACTGGTTCGTCCCTTCAGTTAGGTGCCTTTTGAATCCTTGAACAATTTATAGGTCACCGTTTAGTGAAGAAAAAATTCCCCTGAAAATGGCCAGGTACAAAGACTGGACTGAAAAAAAGGTGATGTCCAAAATAAATCTTTGAAAGACTTTGAAAGAACTATTGCTCAAGATCACTTTACAAGAAAAATGAAATGAAGCTCCTCTTTCCTGCCTCCTCATCTGGAATCATCTGTAGTCCTTTAAAGAAATTAAATGTTTATTTGCTGTAACAACTTCCACATGATGTGAACTTCTACTTCTCCACATGACTGTAGTTTTGACTTCCAGCGTCGTATGTAACTGATTAATCTGTACTATTTATGGCATGTAGAAGATGTGCAGAAAAGCAAAGGTGTGCATCTCCAGCCAATATTATTTTAACTTCCATAAACACACATTTACACATTGCTAAAACCACATTTGACCATGACACCTTTTTCTAAATAACCCCCTTGAGCAACCAAGTCATCAAATCAGCCTAAAACATCTGCTTCAGCTGGCTGCCAAATAGTGCGTGCTGAGGTGAATGCACGCTTGCATGCCCATCTTTTTCATGTAGTCCAGTAGTGTCCTGTCAGAGATGCTACTGTTTCTGGCTCATTTCCTCGCCCGATCTCCACGCCTAGCTGCTTCCTATGCCTCTAGGTAAGGCAGCAACCTGCCAAGCCACCCTGGGGTCACACATGGTCATGGCTAATGTGACAAAGCCAGCTGCTCATTGCTGCCCGACCAGCCTTTCACCAGCTGTGATTGGATGTCAGGGGTCGCCCAGTTGGCCCGCGGGGAACCCAGGTCGGATCAGCCATATCCTCTACACAGATAAGTGAGCTGAACTGTGCTGCTAACTTTAAATAAGCCCCTGTACAAAACCAGAACATGAGAATTTGATTTTATTAGTTGAATTTTTCTGTTTTCTGCAGAATTCATCATACAAAATGATTACATTTTGTATGAGCGTGGGGTGATCGTGGCTCAAGAGTTGGGCGTTCGCCTCGTAATCGGAAGGTTGCCGGTTCGAGCCTGGCTCCGACAGTCTCGGTCATTGTGTCCTTGGGCAAAAAACTTCACCCGTTGCCTACTGGTGGTGGTCAGAGGGCCTGGTGGTGCCAGTGTCCGGCAGCCTCGCCTCTGTCAGTGTGCCCCAGGGCGGCTGTGGCTACACTGTAGCTTGCTATCACCAGTGTGTGAATGGGTGGATGATTGTGCATAGCATAAAGCGCTTTGGGGTACTTAGGACCAAGTAAAGCGCTATACAAATACAGACCATTTACCAGACCATAATCAAATGGAAAAGTCCCTTTTTAAAACTTGATTTATCACTTTTAATCTTTTAACTTTATGCATCAAGCAAAAATTTAATTATATGCAACATTCACTCACTGGAAGAAATTTGTTTAATATTTAAACCTATTTTCTGCACATTCCAGCACATTAAAAAAAATAAAAATAAAAATAAAAATAAATATGTATAT
>NW_005187595.1:798885-807711 GCF_000239375.1 Pundamilia nyererei
ACACACTGGTGATGGCAAGCTACATTGTAGCCACAGCCACCCTGGGGTGCACTGACAGAGGCGAGGCTGCCGGACACTGGCGCCACCGGGCCCTCTGACTATATAATTTATATAGTTAATATAATTTATTTTGTGTAATAAACAACTGCAAGGATAGATGATTACAACAAATAGATCACTAATACATAAAATTAATACATAGATTAATAATGATGATGAGTTATGATGCGTAATCATGGGAACAAGCGGGTTTACAAACAGGAGCAGCTGATTAGCATTAGAGAAGCTGAAATACCTCAACTGAAGCCAATTGTACTAAATGCACTATATGTGCACTGTTACAAGAATATTTTTCGTTCTATTGTTTTCTATTAATTTATATAATTTTAAGTTTTCACTCATTTCCAAACAATATGCAGAAGCATAGTGAAACCTCAGTAGACCATATATTTTTTTATATGTGTTTAAGAATGAACTGGGTGTGTCGGTCAAAGATGGTCAGTTCCACTACTACTTGTTTATTGCCTGAAATCAAAACAGCAGAGGGTGTAACACTGTAGCTCGTGGCGCTGTGGTGTCCCTAACACCTGGAAGTCCTTCTGCAGAGCTTTGAAAATGAGAGCACAACATGTGGCTGCTCTTACAGATATTCAGTCAAAGCTCTTTGCACATTGCATTTTGTTTCATTTCTTGCATTGATAAACATGTTTAGATGACATATTGCTACCAAGAGAAACAATCACAGTTGTTGTGGTCTGTGTTGCAGCAGCCTGTAATTACATTTCTGGAAAGGTGCAGGTCAAGCTAAGGGGCAGGCTAATTAGATATATCCGGGGCTGATTAGCCGTTCACCAGTCATAGTTGGTCAGCTGAAACGCATCAAATTCTTAATCCATGGAGAGGCGGTGAATTATTATTACATTGCAAATAATAATTCAAGACACATTTGTTTCTCTAGGCACAATTCTGATATTAGCGTTTAGAGTTGCTAGCTGTGGATGCTGAAGAGTTTTTGCTCCACTTAAAGTCCTGATATATTACCCCCTTTAAACTCTAAATGAACACTATTAGGTTACCTTTTTTCAGTGCTAAATTAAGTCTGATTGGTGTTCAATTAAAGACCAGCTCAGAGTTTAATGTGATATGGTACAGTGCACAGTGATAGAGGGGAGGGGGGATTGAATTTGGTCATCTTCATTTGGAGAAAGCTTCATTGAATACTTAATAATACCTGTAATTACCCTATAGATCTTTGTGGTAGTTAACGCTAACCTTATGACCCACTAGTTTCACTTTGTCTCCTGGAAAACTTGCAGACCTGGAAATTGTCTTCGTCAGGATTCCTCATCGGGCGCTGACAATCAGTATAGAAAACAATAGGCAAACAACCCCAGCTGCCTTGGATGCCACTTTCAAAACAATCAGCTGCAACAAAAGCAAGAGAAAGGCCCCTCACCGGCACTAATTGTTAATAAGGGGTTTTGGCATAATTGATTTTTCTTTCATTCAGTTCCCAATTTGCTCCTGTTGCGATGTCGTTTGTATCCCCCGGGTGCAATCTAACATTTCTGTTTGGACTCACAAATGCTTTTGCAACAAACAGCAATGAGGAAGAGGAAGAGGACGGGGGAGTGAGGCGGGAGCATGAAGTTGCTTGTGAACCTAGCCAGATGCAGTTCATATGGAAATGTCAGGATGCCTCGGAGAGTTGTAGACTCTTGGTGGGACCGTGGTGCAGTCTGAGCGTGGCAGAATCAGCACAGATTCAGCCGTTGTTCTGTACTTCCAAATTAAAACGCCACTACAGTTTGTTACTTTAAATTAGGTTAGGATTAGTTGGCGACAGCGTTCGATATCAGCCGCCTGGGGTTGTTGCAAGTCTTAAAAGCCCATGATATGCATAATATGTGGTTATCAGCTCCTTGTTCTAATATTTTATCTTAATGGTGTGCAGCGGGAAATTGTGGTTTTGCATTAATGAGCTTCTACAAACACAGACGTAGAATGCTGTGAAATAATTGAATACAAAGGCACATTTAGAGGCAGTAAGGGAAACAAAAGTCACATTACATGGCAACTCCCTCATTTAGATGAAAGATTTCATATCCTTTGAGGTTCACTCACGTCCACTTTTGACCCACTCACAATCAAATGAGACGTGTACCCTTTAATGCTAATTAGCTGAATTGGGATTTTTTTTTGCCTTCCGTCTTGGGAAAGAAGGTTTTAGAAGAAAGGATTTTTTTAATTTTATGTTATTTTCCTTCGGTAAGAAAAGTCTGAAAAAGGTAGCAGCAAGGGCTTTCCTAAGGGTATAAAAGTAAGCCTTCTTCATCTTCTATAACCCTGTGTTGAATTTGCTTGAATTCTTTGATAGCGCTGCAGCAGATAAGGTGCTGCAAGTTATCTTTGAGCTGCCACATATAAACAAACACGGCTATACTATCTACCCTTGCTTTAGTTTATCTCGTATCACATGAAAGTGTTACTGTAAAATAAATAAATAAATGAATTATTGCTCAAATCTGTTATTTTCCCCATGATCTCAGCTATACGTATCCATCTTTGACTGTATCCCTCACATCTGTTAATTGAAAATACCATTAAAGAGATATACTGTGTATCAGAGAAGAGAAAGGAGGGTTATCTGTGTTACTATGATACATAAAAGTGCTCCAATATATATGTTTCCCCCATACTGCAAGAGGTCTGTGGCTTTTAGTGATTTCCTTTCTGTCAGCTGAAACTCTCTTAAATCACGCTCCATGCTGGAGGCAGTGCACTGCGGTGAAACTATACTGAAGCGCAGTATGAGGTTTTGAAATATATTATTAACCTATGGATAAATTTGACTTATGATGCTACGTAGGCAGCGCTTGAATCGTTTGGTGAGTTATTCATCTGAATCGTGCTCTGTAATTACAATAAACCCTAATTACTATTGCAATTATCACACTATCAGATACTTTACTTCAGTCCTCAAATAAATAGGACTGTTCACGGTGTCATAAATTAAATGAGTGCTTTGTATTGGTGGACCACTTTTTATTCCTACAGTAATTATTCTGCCCTGGGTCATGTCATATGAGACACTAGGATACAGTGTTGTGAATAACTATTTATGCCCTTCCTGATTTCTTACGGGATTTTTTTTGCATAATTGTCACATTTGCATGTTTCAGATAATCAAATGAATTTTAATATTAGACAAAGATTAACGAAGTAAATACAAAATACAGTTTATACATGATGGTTTCATTTATTAAGGGCAAAAAATAACCACCCCTACCTGGCCCTGTGTAAAGAAGTAATAAAAAGTCATTTCTAAGGTTTTGAGAATCCGTAAACTCAGTAAACCACAGTGAGAATAATTATCCACAAATGCAGAAAACTTAAAAGAGTGGCCTACCAAAATTACTCATAGAGCGCACTGACTCATCAGGAGGTCAAGAAAGAACCCAGAACAATATCTAAAGAACTGCAGGCCACACTTGCCTCAGTTAAGGTCAGAGTATACATGATTCAACAATAAGAAAGAGACTGGAGAAAAATGGCACCCAATGTAGCTGTGTAAACTTCAAATTTCTGCTCGATTTATCAAGACATCACATATTTGCAAAAGTGCTCTAATGTTTTCGGAGATGCCTGTTACCCACCAGAGATTAGTCAATTGGTCATGATCAACTCTGGGCTGGACCGATTACAATACATCTGTATTGAGGGTAAAAGGAACGCGATTCGTCCTGGACTTCAGCTATGAAAAAAAGAATGAAAAAAAGACACAAAGCTGGAGTTATTCTGTCTTTACGCTGTCAGCTGCCTCTTCTCTCATTCTTTCTCCCTCCCTCTCCTGTTGCTACTTCAATCATGAAACTGATCAATGATCAGCTGATCAGCTTTTCTCTCGTTTGTTTATTGAGGAAACCAGCAGATGTTGCGGTAAACAACAGCAGCACGCTCAAGCTTGATCAGCTGTTGTTAGAATTTATTTCATATTAATTTCTAGTATCAGCTGATGTTTGCTGGAGCCACAGCTGTAAAAGCTGCTGCTCATGATATCGGCTTGGATATGTGGTGAGAGGGAAACATGAAGGTGATACAAACCATACATATATACCAACAAGGTAGTGTACATCACTGTCACAACAGCGTTTGTTTTAGTTCAAAGGCTTTATGGTTTTTCCTATAATACCTGGTGGTGGTTTTGTCAGTTCAGCCTTATATATTATGTTTAACCCGAGTGACCACCCGGTCAGCTGGTGGGTAACAGGCATCTCCGAAAACGTTAGAGCAGTTATGCAAATATGTGATGTCTTGATGAATCGAGCAGGCATTTGAAGCTTACACAGCAACATTCTCGCATGAAAATATTTTAAAAGTTTATTTTGTGACCCAGAAAGAGTAATATTTCAAACTCCGCCACTCTGTGTTCCTCTGCCACTGCCTCATTTGAGTTTTGGACGAAATGGATTCTGGGATATTGCATTTTGTCATTACGAGCTGATTGGAGACCAAAACAGCCAATCAGATTTTTTTGCAAGTCTGTGATTGGCTGGTTTTGTGGCACAAATATAACGGTGTACAGAAAGAGTTGAGCGCGCACAGGCAGAAATGTTGAGAGCGCAAGCAACACATTGCGAACAAGCGCAAATGCAAAAACTGAGCGAGAGGGGCTGCTTTTGTGTGTGTGTGGATAATAGCAAACACTGAAATACATTTTTCCACGCAGCAATGAATTTTGTTCACTCAAATTTAGCTTTTCTTCGCTCAAAATAAATTTCTCCTCAAAATGCAACACTTGCACCTGCAAATTTTTTTAAGTGCGCTCAGAATAGTGGCACAAAAATAACGCCATAGATATGGGCCAGGATCCATGCTTTCATATTGTTTGCATCAATTTCTTGCCCTATCATTCTAATGTTGCAGCAGACATTGAGAAGCAGAAACACGTCCTGTAAGATGTTTTAATGTGCATACATGCAGCTGTTGTATTGATTTCAGTCCCTTTTCAACTCTGCTGAGAATTTCAGGTCTAATTCAAGCCGTAAAAAAGAATCACTGAATCTCTTTAAGTACATTGTACATCTGCAGAAAGAACTTAAGTAGGTCTGCAGTGAACACAGGGGAGCACAAAATGTTTCTAATAATGAATGTGTTTTGGAGAACTCAAAGATGGGTCAAAGAGCAACTGATTTGTCTTTTTCTGCGGCAAGCTTTTTGCAAATTCATGAATAATCAAAACAATGAGTGCAAATCGACCTCCCTCTAACTCCAAAAATAAAAGAGTACCATTAAAAAGATGTATTTTTCATGTGCCGATCTCCCGGGAGCTCGTTACTTGCTCACACCCTGTAAGATGGAGGTCAACAGCCAGTTTTGGAAAACGGTGCACCCTGTGGTGAGCTTATTTTTGCCAAAGCTCTCTTCCACTTCTTTTCTTTTCTCTTTGCTATACTTTTGTTTTAACCAATTGCCAATTGTAATAAGCAACACAAAAGTCTCACTAGGGAAAACGTATCACTGTTACCAGTTAGTTGGCGACACATTTTGTTTCATCGTTTGCATTTAAATAGATAATTAACTGGCGACTGTGGCTCAGGGGGTTGGGAATCGCATCTGTAACCGGAAGGTTGCCGGTTCGATCCCTGGGCTCTCTGTCCTGGTCGTTGTGTCCCTGGGCAAGACACTTTACCCTACTTGCCTACTGGTGTTGGCCAGAGGGGCTGATGGCGCGATATGGCAGCCTCGCTCCTGTCAGTCTGCCCCAGGGCAGCTGTGGCTACAACTGTAGCTGCCTCCACCAGTGTATGAATGTGAGAGTGAATGAATAGTGGTGTTGTAAAGTGCTTTGGGTGCCTTGAAAAGCGCTATACAAATCCAATCCATTATTATTAACTGATAGGATTCATCCAAAAAGTACACAATTTCACGGGAGAAATTACACACAATTGTGCACAAGAGCAGTGAAAAAATATATGTACAAATGTTATCAGCACATAATATACCATTTTCCAGGTTTAAATACAGCCTTGGATGAACAGCAACATATGAAATATAACACTGTCTTTATTTATTGAACAAGCATTAAGCTGAAATGCAGAAGCATAGTGTGCAAAACTCAGTACAACCCAAAATGTAATACTGTGTAAAACCATTTTTAGAAGCAGTAGCTTGTAGTAATTGTGTTGTGCTTGGGATCATTGTTCTGCTGGATGACTCAAAGCTTTAGCAGTCATGTAAGCAGCAGGTAGCCTCATATTTGACTCAAGAATACTTTGGTATATAAAGGCACTTCGTATTCATGCTCAACTCAGTGACTGCAGGGTTACCAGGTCATATGGCTGCAAAACAAGCCCAAATCATGACCCCTCCACCACCATGCTTAACAGTATGTATGAGGTGTTTGTGCTGATATTCTCTGATTGGTTTTCTCTAAACATGGTTCTGTATAATATAGCCAGACATCTTCACTTTGGTCTTGTTTATTTATTCCAGATGACTTGTGGTTTGCTCATTAGTTATGTGCGACACCACTGATTTCCTTTCCGATCCGATACCAAGTAAAATTCAGGGTGGTATCGACGATACTGATCCAATACCGATACTTTGTACAAACACATAATGTTTCATTGTATTTCAAATTATAGCTTCATAATGATTACAGCACATCCGACTACTTATTGCTTAATAATGTAGAATTATCATATAGAAATAAAAAACCTTTAGTTGTGCGCTATTTGAACACGTTGTCAGCCTGCAGCACTAAAGGACTCCGTGAGAGACGTCCGTCTCGCCCTAGCAGCACCTGTCGCTGTCCTCTCCTCCTCTTCATTTCGCCTCAACATAAGGTCGTCATATTCTGTGATATGATTTACTCTGAGGTGTTTGACGAGGCTAGTGGTGTTGCCACAACACCTCACTGTCTTGCCACATGTATCGCAAACCACGTCTTGGCTGTTTCTGGAGGTAAAATAGTCCACTTATGACTCCATTTACGCTCAGCCATTGTTGTGAGTGAGCACGCCAAGGGGCTGCGACAGCCGTATTTCGCATATGACTATGAAAGGGGGAAAAGGAAGTAGTTCCTTCCAAGTTAGACGATGCTATAGCCTCTTTCCACTGTGTTCCTGATAGTGATAAACTGCAAATTTACCCCAAACTACTAAAATATCAATATTTTAATATGAGAATTGATTCTAGAACATAAATAACTGGTATCGGAGGAAACAATATTTCAATATCGATCCGCACATCACTATTGCTCATGCTGTCACTTTCTTTTTAGATAGACGAAGCTGTCATCTGGCAACCCTTCCAAACAAGCCAAAACTCTTCAGTCTTTTTCTAATTAGAAAATTAGAAAAAGCCACGGGGCGATCGTGGCTCAAGAGTTAGGAGTTCGCCTTGTAATCGGAAGGTTGCCGGTTCGAGCCCCGGCTTGGACAGTCTCGGTCGTTGTGTCCTTGGGCAAGACACTTCACCTGTTGCCTACTGGTGGTGGTCAGAGGGCCCGGTGGCGCCAGTGTCCGGCAGCCTCGCCTCTGTCAGTGCGCCCCAGGGTGGCTGTGGTTACAATGTAGCTTGCCATCACCAGTGTGCGAATGTGTGTGTGAATGGGTGGATGACTGGATATGTAAAGCGCTTTGGGGTCCTTAGCGACTAGTAAAGTGCTATATAAATACAGGCCATTTTACCATTTAATTAAAATATATTTAACATTTAATATGTTAGTGTCTTAAGTGGCAATGGCAGTTGTATTTATAGAGAGCATATTTCATTATACATAAACACAATGCACTTAACACAGAAGACAAAAACATCCGGTGTAGGTTTACAAGGTGGTGAAAACAGCAAAAATAAAACGTAAGAAATACATTCACACACAAACACAGCTGTTGAGCGTAGCCGCGTGTGAATAAAACGTTTTTGAGGTCTGGACTTTTTGCTTTTGAATGTTGGCACAGATATAACTGATCTGAGGTCAGAATGCACTGTGTTCCAAAGATCAATAACTGAAAGCACCCTCTGCATAGTTGGGTCTGATTCTATGAACATTTAAACAATCTGATAAGCTGAGAGGTCTAATTGGGTAATAAACCTGAATGTTTTCCTCTGTAGGATGATGGACTTTGGTCATTTGAATTTACTTAATTTCATTATTTTAAATACATTTACAGCCCCTCCCACACATCGGAATTCTCCAGGCCACCAAATTGCCAAAACCTCTGCTTTTAAAGACGTACATTCTGGCGATCATTTAATAACGTTGCATGTGGCTGCTATTGAGCCTTAATGGAAGCGGTGAGGGTGTACTTAGTTTTACACACACTGCTTCTGCATTTTGGCTCACAAATAAATAAGGACTCTGCATAATACTGCAGTTAATTTTTTTGACATGCTAAAGACCAGATGGTATTAATTATTTATTATGTCCTGATCAGTGTTGGGACTAACACGTTATTAAGTAACGCATTACAGTAACTACGTTATTATTGTGGTAACGAGCACGGTAACTAGTTATTATGCCAAAACCGGGAACGCGTTAATTGTTGCTGGGATTTAGATAGGGTCGTTATTCGTTACTTCGTGTGGTGGCTATCGCGGAGCTTCCACAGATTCAGTAACATTAGCAAGTGGTGGAGGCCAGCAGGTGGATGAAGGAAAAGGGAGGCAGGAGGAGAGACCCGAAGCGGCCGCTGCTCCGAGAGTGTCAGGTGAACTGAACTTCAGGTAAGAAGTTATAACCTGCAGTCCATCTGGGTCAGATATGAACCAAGTTTAGGTGGAGTTTATTTTCGTTATGCTGACTTTTTCGTACTGCGTGCT
>NW_005187595.1:809048-814357 GCF_000239375.1 Pundamilia nyererei
TTACTTTTGATAGAAGTAACTAGTAATGTAACTAAGTTACTAATTTAAAGTAACTTACCCAACACTGGTCCTGATACATAAAACCTTACAGTCACTTTACCATCGCTGTATATTATCAAAACTGTCTGCCTGTTGTAGCGCAGAACTCAGCAATGTTGGGCTAAATTATCTCCAGTCTTTTGGGGTAAACCATTCAGATTATCTGTCCCCCCCTCCCATTACATTTCTGGGTGAAATTACTGCATATTTTAAATATTTATGGTCAATAGGATTTTCTTTAAATGAAACACAGTTTTAATGTATTTAATATGCTATTAATGCTATTCGTATAATTTTAGGGAATGAATTAACTGTGCTGGATTTCATTAGTGTTTACTTGCACAAGATTCAAATTTTCGGGCCTGACAAAAACTAACCTTTTTAACCTTCAAAGTTTTGTTTCTTTGAAAGGAATTTCACAACTCTTCACCTGCCTCATCTGCTGGAGTCCACAAATATAAGAATATGTAAATTACCTCCCACCTCATCCTACCAATGTGTGCCTGCAGCCGCATCTCACTCTCTCCCTCTGCATCTCTGAGCCTCAGTCGCAAATTTATTAGCTACATGTAGGGAGACAGAGCATCAGTCCACACTGCTGAAGTCTGCGTTTCATTAAACAATGAGAGGGAACCCATTGCTCAATTTGTAAATCAGGGAGGACTGGAACAAAGAGCGAGCAGACTTTCTGTCAGGTGAGGGAGGAGAAAAAGTCGCAGCTTGCATCAAAAAAAATCCATAAGGGCTGGAGATCCTTGAAAAATTAAGTTAGTCATGGCAAACAAACCAAGCAAACTAAAGAAGGTGAGATCTGATCATGTAAGTGACATCTGTTGTGTTTCTTCTTGAAAGAAGGCTACAGGCTGAAACACATGAGCCCACAGTTTATTTCTGTCTGATTTCAATGTTGATATCAGTGCAATTAGACATGCAGATGTGGTCAAGACGAACCACTGAATTTCAAACCGAGCATCATCATGGGGAAGAAAGGTAATTTAAGTGACTTTTAATATGGTATAATTGTTGGTCTGAGTATTTCAAGAACTGCCTCTCTACTGTGATTTTTCCACACACGCATCTTTGGGGATCACAGAGAAAGAGAAAATAACCAGTGAGCATTAGCTCTCTGGGTGGAAATGTTTTGCTGATGTCAGAGGTGAATGGCCGGATTGATTTGAGCGGATAGGAAGTGCGACACTAACTCAAATAGCCTGTCACGGCCAGGCAGATCAGCTGCACGCTGATCAGCTCTCTCTCTCGCCGGGGCGGAACTCATTGTGGGTTCACGCCCTCGGCCCACGCCCTCAACAGATGAGATACCTGGGTCTCATTAGGACAATCAGCATTTAAACCAGGAGGCGACTGCTGTTCATCGCTGGATCGTTGTCTACCATGCGTTAGTGAAGTCAAGCTACAGCAAGTCTAGTTAAGAGTATTTTCCTTTGTGCGTCGTACTTAACCCTGTCTACAGAGCTTCCTGGATTTTTCCCCATGTGATTCCCGTGTGGCAGTGTCAGAGTGTGAGCCTGTGATCATGTGTGTGGATGATCTGAAGAACGCGTGCTTTCCCCCTGGACTTCCCTGGAGACCCCTTCTTCCCTCACTCAGCTGTATATAGCACCCCCCGCACCTTCTTGTATATACACCTGGTGAATTGTAAATAAATCCTTCTTGTGAGCATCAGAACCGGAGTCCTGCGCTTGAGTCCTCCTCCAAACTGTAACATAGCCACTCGTTTCCACCAACATTTGCAGAAGAGCATGTCTGCGGCGTGCAGCTCGGATCTCAGCTGACCCTTCTCACCCTGGACACAGTCTGTTTGACCTGCTCCCCTCAGGCAGGAGGCTCCGGTCCATCCGCACCAGAACCTCTCGCCATAAGAACAGTTTCTTCCCCTCTGCTGTTGGACACATGAACAATAACCATATGTATGCTCCCACCACTAACACATGACCCTACGCTGTGTTCACTGTATCATTCCATGTTTGGCACTGATCACCACCTGCACTCATGTATATATCTTTTAACGTAGCACTCTTAATTCTTACTCTCATGTATATATCTCATGTATATCTCATGCACATATCTTTCCACGTAGCACTTTTAATTCTTATCCCTACTTTTGTTTTTTCCATGTCTATTTAAGTGTTATTTATGACACCATGTTTGCACTGAAGCACCGCAGCAATTTCCTAATGTTGTAAACCTGCTCAACATTTGGCAATAAACCCCATTCTGATTCTGATTCTGATTCTGAATGGACCATATGCTGAACCTTGAAGTGGATTGACGACATCAGCAGAAGACCACACCATGTGCCAGTTCTCTCACCTAAGAACAGGAAGCCAACGCTACAATTTACACAGGCTCACCAAAACTGGACAATAGAATACTGGAAAACATTTGCCTGGTCTGCTGAGTCTGCTGGTCTTGCTTTCTGTTGTAATCTTCCAATAGTTGGCTCAGAATTTGGTATAAACGACATAAAAATTGTTCATTCCTGTCTGATGATAGTATAACACTGTAAGAGGTATTTTCGTGGCACATTTTTGCCCCTTTATTATGAACTGAGCATTGTTTAAACACAACAGCCTGCCTGAGTATGCTTGCTGACTGTGTCCGTACATCTTCTGATGGTTTCTTCCAGCAACCTCAAACTTGTTTCTTGAACACGAAAACGAGTTCACTGTACTCAGATGGCCTTCACAGTCACCAGATCTCAATCTAGTAGAGCACCTTTGGGATGTGGAGGAACAGGAGATTCACATCATGGATGAGCAACTGACAAAACTGTTTGATGTTGTTGTGACATATGGACCAAAATCTCTGAGGAGTCAAGAAGAATTAAGACAACTCTACAGGCAAAAACATGTCCACTAGGGAAGCAGCTAGTGAGTGTGCATGTCATTTGTTATAGAATTGCCTATTTAAATAGCAGCTAATAAAATCCAGAAATTAACACATTCTGATCAGAACAGCTAGCAAAGTTTTCCTTTTTTGTTTTCTTTTCCACTGAGCATGTGCAGTGCGTGCAAGTGAACAGAATATGCCATTTGTCATGTCTGTGTTTTAAGACATCGCACTGACTCACACTAGTAAACAGTAGTTTGTATAATAAATACATACTGAATGACAATAAGTGACAATATGTCCTTTTATAATTACAGTGGTCAGTTGTCTCAGTGCAAAGGCTAGATAGTGCTTGGCCTGTGTGGGCGAAAGGGGAAGCTGACTCACTGGATACTGAGAAGTTGCTGTGCGACTCTCAGCAGGAGTTGTGATTTCTGATGGATTATACACCACTTCACACTCTCCAGCAGCTGATTTTGAAGTGCACGTATGTGTGCGCACGCATCACTGTGGAAAACACTTAAATGTTGCAATGAGATAATGAATCGTTAGGAGGGACGAGGAAGGAATCTAAACGACTTCAAGATGTAGTAAACAAACTGCATGGTCGTGGTTGCCAGGT
Organism: Pundamilia nyererei; assembly: GCF_000239375.1. NCBI lineage: Eukaryota > Metazoa > Chordata > Actinopteri > Cichliformes > Cichlidae > Pundamilia > Pundamilia nyererei. The sequence goes on from NW_005187595.1 coordinate 812,560, forward strand.
GACAGCGGTTGGCTAATCAAGGTTTCTTCCTGCTTTCCTTGCACATTAGGGCTCCAAGTTCCCCCCCTCGTTTAAAGGGCTCCTCTTTCATCACTAACAGTGTGTTGTGTATTCATTACCTGTACTCAGGCATCAGTGTCCCCTTCCAGAAGTTAGGCATTAAATAGTTTTAGCTCCAGGAAACATTAGCTGGATTGGGAAGCATTGTTCATACCTCCCTGTTTGAAATGGTGTGAAATGAATGGATTAGATGCAGCTAATGAAGCTCTTGACTCCCCCCCCCCCCCCCCCCCCCCCCCCCCCCCCCCCACACACACACACACACACACACATTGCCCTCCTCAGGTTTCATTAGCACCCCAGGACCATGTCACTGTTGACTATACTTGCAGTGCCTGAGCATTCATTAAGGGGAAATTCAGATGCTATTTCCTGGGAAATTGTCAGAACAGATGGTTGTTGTTCTAGACCCAAAGACAGAGAAAGACAGAAGTGGTCTGTTTTGAGAAACAGTTTTCTATACTGGAAGCTTGTGAAAGCTTGGTGCTTTCTTTTTGAGTTGGTTGACACACTCATTTTGAGTGTTTAGTGAAAGACTCAGAAAAAAAGAAACAAAAAAAGGGAATAAGTCTTACCCTTTGGCAGACATCTTAGCAACACCTCCCAGCAGTTATTCTGTGGCAGCTATCTAAAGGAATGAGCTTCACATAGTGCTATCCACCCGCTATAACGCTAATTGAGTGGTGGCACAGACAGATGCATGTGGGAGGAGAGAGACACTGCGGGACTTTATTTCCCATTTCCACCCTGAAAGACGGTAATATGAATGGACACTGGCTGAACATGTAAAATGGTGAGAAGTCATAGGACACTCCAAGAAGGAATTTAAAATACTATGCAAAATTCTTGAGCCACCCGTCATTTCTTTGATGAATGTGCTATGAAAATGAAAAACAGGTGCAGTGATTTACAGACTTTTGTACACGTCTATTGAGCTTGGAAGCCAATATTTCATAGGACCACCTTTATTCTTCAACACAGTCTGAACTCTCTTAACCAGGCCTTCTTGTAATTCCTTTAAGTAGTCTTCAGGAATAGTTCTCCAGGCTTCTTGAAGGACATTGAAAGCTCTTCTTTGGATTTTTCTGCCTTTTGTTCTGTTCTCTGTCAACATGATCCCACACTGCTTCAATAATGTCGAGGTCCAGGCTCTGGGGAGGCCAATCCATAACTGATAGTGTTCTGCTGTGTGCTTTTACTGCATTGACATAGTGTTTGGAATCATTGTCATGCTGAAAAATGAAGCTGTGTCCAATCAGATTCCTTTCCAGATGGTATTACCTGGTGGATCAAAATCAGATGGTACTTTTTTGTGTTCACAATTCCATCAGTTATGACAAGATCTCCAATGCCACTGGCTGAAATGCAGCTCCAAACCATGACAGAACTTCCAAATGGCTATTGATACTCCCCCCTACCTCTCTCCTGACCTCCTCCACACATACTGACAAAGATTTGATCACTCCACCAGTGCAGTTCTTGTGTAACTTTCCACACAGATTTACTCTTACTGTGCTTTGCATTTGAAAAGTTTTCAAAATTGTAATTTCATTTATAGCACTATGGGCATTGGTGACAGTTTCTAAACTCTTGAACATCCATCCATCCATCCATTTTCATCCGCTTTGTCCGGGGCCGGGTCGCGGGGGCAGCAGCCTAAGCAAAGAGGCCCAGACCTCCCTCTCCCCAGCCACCTCCTCCAGCTTATCCGGGGGAATACCAAGGCGTTCCCAGGCCA
>NW_005187595.1:814805-822901 GCF_000239375.1 Pundamilia nyererei
AACTCCTCCACTTGGGGCAGGAACTCATCCCCGACCCGGAGTGGGCACTCCACCCTTTTCCGGCTGAGAACTCTTTAACAGATGTGATGCTAAATCAATTTATGGATACAGGAAACCAAAGTTACAATTAGCACAGTTATCCATATACCTGCCTTCAAGTAAATACCTGATATCATAGTTTAAACTACTGTGATCCTAAGCTGTGTCCCTGAATCAATGCAACAGGTTTAGTTCACATGTTTCATGGCCTGCCTGTTGAAGACGTCACCATAGTCTCTGGGGCAGTTATTGGGCAGCCGCCATCTTCGGTGTTGCTGAACTCTCCCACAGATTTATATTCAGGATTCTTTGAGAGCCTTGTCTCTGCTTATAATGTCTCTGGTTTTGTCCTCCAGAGACGCCTCAGGGTAGCTCTGAGATTTCTCCGCCTAACTTCATTGCATCTCGTTTGAACAATGAAATGCAGTTGCTATAGCAACTCAGCAGACTGGTGACAGCTGGCCAAAGTAAGTTTAACCTGGAGTCACCTCTCTAAAGAGCCACGAAAGAGAGTAGTGGCAGGACTGTCTCATGAACAGGGGATTCTTTCTGCTTGTGAGAGCCACCCTTTAGGAGGATGAATGAATCAATAAATCTTTTTAGATTAAATTGCTTCTGAAAAACATTCCCCTGCTGAACCAAAACATCTATTGACAGTACAAATTCAGAACCTTTTGAAGGATCGCTCAGCATTATACTCAGGGGAGCAACCGCAGAGTGCACGGGAGCAATTCTGAGAAAACAGCTCACTTGTTTAAGGCAAAACTGGGATTTCACAGGAGACCAAATTAAAAAAAATAATGTTTTTTTGTCTTTCAACACAGTGACAAGCCTGGCATTATCAAAACGATGAATGTGCTGCTCCTTCAGTATTTTCATAAGGAATAACTTGAGACCGCAGAAAAACTATTTATCCTCAATATTTCAGACATATTGGGCTGATTGTTATCTGCAGTGTTCGAGTTTTCAATAAAAAAGGAGACATTATTTGTGCAACTCTGCAGTAAGCGCAGTCATGTCGGGCATGACAGTACAGATGATCCAGCCACTACAGTATTGCTCAGATGTTTAGAATCAGTTTGCAAATGAGCCAATTAAGTAACATGAAATACACAATGCTGCTGTACGAACAAATCCATCCAAAGCCATCCCTTTCACAGCCATCGCAGTCCATTCACTTCCCATTAATGCTTTAGTGGTCGTCCTATTTTTTAGTGCAGAGAAACCACTGTGTATCTTTGCCTATGTCTGAGCTAAGGTAAGCTTCCTTTTCCTCTGACCTAGAAGCTAAACATATATGTGGGTTTTTTTCTTTTTGCCTTGGTGGTGCTCTGCAGAGTTAGTAAGGCCCAAGCCAGGGCTTAGCCTTTCTGTGTTCCATTACTGAAACTGGGTGATCCTATTACATCGCTGGTAATCTCTACAGGGCCAGACAGGGCACAGGGGATGTCCCACCCACCCCTTCGTCTCCTCGGGCCACTGCGGACAAGCATTGCCCAGTGACCTTCTGGAGTTCATTTGAAAACAGCTGAGTTGCTGTGGTGGGCTGCATGGGAAACACATTCAAAGTTGATGCAATGTGTTGTGAATGAAGAGGCTGTTCTGCTGCTAAAATGTCACATAAACAGTATGCTTTCTAAAGGATGTGCTTGGAGTTTTTAAGCTGCCTCGTTTTCACTGGAATGCTATTTCTCACTGCTGTGTGGAGATACCTCAGTAGGACCATCATCAGCTATGAGCTATCCTCATAATGAAGCATAATTGCATATTTATCAGGATTCATAATGTGATAATTACATTCTTGTTCAGTTTTGATACATTTAAAAGCATGATATGAAAATATAGGCACTGTTAAAGCAACAATCTGAAAAGAATTTTTGTATGTAGTTTGCTCCTCGTAGTGCTGTGTTTGTCACTTTGGAAACGGTTGGATTAGAAAAATGTCCAAAAATAAATTTATTTCCCATCATGCAGCTATTTAACTAGTGTTTATTCAGAAATCATGTTTAACCACTGATTTTAGTTTTTATATCTCACCGTATCTAATAATACACATGTACAATCCAGCTGTTAGTACTGACAGTGTAATGGAGCACATTGCCCCCAGAGTATATCACCATAAGTATTATCAAAAGTTAACACGTTTGTTTGAAGGTGACCTGTGTTTTATTTATTGGGCCTTTTCAGCTCTGGATAGAGTGGAGAAAGGACAGGAAAGCAGGGCAGACATACAGCAAAGACCCATGGGTCGGATTCGAACCTGGGTTGGCCGTTCTCAGCCGTATGGCATGTGGTCACCTGCTCAACGCATTGAGCTAAACCAGTGCCCTAGGTGTCCTGTCTTTTATGCAGTATGTATAACTACAGTGACTGGTTCTTGTCTTGAAGCCTTGCTTTCACATTAGAACCAGAAGTGACCATGTTTGGATGAAAATGCAGAATGATATGTTTTCAGCTAATGCTAGGAGGTATGGTTAATAACAAACTTGGTTTTGTAAGTTTAACTTACAAAATAAAATCCTCATTATTCAGTTCCCAAATCTGGAATATAGATTTATGTGATAGTCTGTTAGATAAATTAACCTCATAGTGATCCATATAACTTTTCTCTAACATAAGGTGAAATAGTTCTCACACTGTACGCAAAAACAGTCCCAGTAATGCAAAATGTAAACTTTTTAAACAGGTGAGGTTTTTGCATATTATGGTAAATGGCCTGTATTTGTATAGCGCTTTACTAGTCCCTAAGGACCCCAAAGCGCTTTACATATCCAGTCATCCACCCATTCACACACACATTCACACATATTAATGCTTTAAACTTGGCTATTTTAACATGGGAGTTTACATAGTAGTCCAGCCTCAAATGGCCATATGAGGAACACACTTCCACATTGGCTTCCTGTTTTTGCTGGCGGCTTTTCCGTTGTTCCATATTCTGGGTGACCTGCAGCTCAGTACCTTATCTGAATGTAGATACACAGAGAGTTTCTGTGTTGACCTAAGGCTTTTGAGGAGGATCAACCTAGATACAGTGGTTCTCATAGATTTAAAACTAATGAACTATACTGTAATTAGGTCATTTCAAATGGCTCTAACTCTCTAACTGCTAATATTACTCAACTGCACCTACTCAACTGCTCATTAGCTCAGTCAGATAGTAGAAACTCAGTACATTTTAGGCATGTTTACATCGTCTTTGTCTTAAGTTCAAACTGAAAAGTCGAAAACTGATTTAAATGATTTTGATGGCTGTTTCACTTCAGAAACTGCTGACCTGCTGGGATTTTCCCACACAAACATCTTCAGCGTTTACAGGGAATGGTCTGAAGAACAGAAAATATCCAGTGAGTGGCAGCTGTTTGGGTGAAAAGGTCAGAGGAGAATGGCCAGACTGCTTAAAGCTGATCTAAAGGCAATAGTACCTCAAAAATCTCACAACAAATGTATGCAGAAGCGCAACTCTGAATGCACAACCCATCAAAACTTGCAGATGTGCAAAAACAAGAAACTGCGGCTGAAAATGACATAGCCTCGCCAAAATTGGCCAATAGAAGATTGGGAAACCATTGCCTGATCTAATGAAAATCAATTTTACAATTTCAGTTGCTTCAACACTCAGATGGTAGATCCTAAACAACATGAAGGCATGGATCCACACTGCTTCGTATGAGTGGTTCTGGCTGACGGTGTGTTGGTATGGTTTTCTTGACACATTTTGGGTCTGTTAAGACTAACCAAAGATCATTTAAATTCCACAGGTTAACTTGTTGCTGACCATGTCCATCCCTTTATTCTTTATTACTCTGAGTTCAGATCATCTGAAATTGGTTTCTTAAACATGACACTCAAATGATGTTTAAGATGTGTACTCAAATGATATCATCACTGGACACTAAAAATTGTCCAGTGAGTGTACTAATAGGTCGGTCACAGAAGTCACAGCAATACAGTTATTATTTCATATTTTAAGCACATTGCCAGTGTTAACAATAGTGTATGGGGATATTTTTAATGCACTCCCTATAGAGACTGAACAGATCACATCGTAGCACTGTTTAATTCATCCTGCTTATAGTGTCAAGGATGTGATTTATCTTGAAAGCTGGGAATAGTATTCAGTATTTGAAATAAAAGCAGTGCCAAGTGATTCCATGAATCCTACTACTTACTGTACTGTACCAGATGGCATCAGAAAGCCAAATGTGGCGTTAGTCATATCAGTTTTAGCAGCTTCAGAACACAAGCCAGGTCGTGAGATTTTAGTGACGATGAAAATGATCTTGTTTTTAGTTTTAATTAATATTTTGTTGCTTTATTTTCGTGTGTGTGTGTGCGTATGTTTATAAGCTGTGATTTCAGTCCAATACAAGTGAAAATCATTTTCTAATCCGATGCATTAGTGTGTTTTGCAATTTGCTTTGATCTAATTTGGGTGCGCTTGCTTTTTTGAGAAACCATCCTCATATGCTGGAAAGAAAAAGGCTTACAAAAATCTTTAATCAAAGATAATGGCTTTGAATGTCACTCGTGGGGAACTGAGTCTTGTTTATTCCAACTCCAACTCCTCAGGCACCTATAAATTATAGATAGAAGGTGCTTTAACATTGTGATTTCATTATTTGTATTTTTGTAATCGCAGCAAAATGCTATAATCCTTAAGCAACTTGCAAGAAATAAATGAGGTGTTTATTTTAGCGAGCTCTTCATCTCGCCTTTTCTTATTACTTTTGCATTAGCAATTCCTTATCGCCCTATCAGTCTGGCAGGCTCGGCTCGTTCTGTTGGATTTCTCGTGTAATTATTATCACATCTCGTCCAACAAGCTCTCTGAGAGGCACACAGGGGCTGGATTGTTGTGATAGCAGTCTGCCTTGCCTGTTAAACCCCCCCCCACGCACACACACATACACATGCACAAACACACACTCTGTGATTATTGGGTGCATTTGTGTTTTCATGGCAATATCGAATGGCCCCATATCAAAACAGTAGATTTAAACCTACACCGAAGAAATAAGTAGTCACGTGCAGCGCGAATACTGTCACTGACATATGCAAACAGTTACTGCTCAAACTGCCAGAACAGAAAGCGTTGCTAGTCATGCCTCGTAATCTCTGATGTCATGCCAGTGAGCGGCACAACTCCACAGGGAATCAATTAGAATCACTGGGAGAGAAGACTTCGATACTAAGTAGGATGATGTTTTTTTATGAATGCAAGAGCGTTCCCCGGGCTGCGGTGTTAATGTGGAATCAAAAGCTCCCGGATTCCTCCGACCGAAGGAGTGGCACGGAAAGAAGTTTGCCGGTTTGTTTTGTTGTTGGCAAGAGCAGTGGGTGATCGCAAATGTTAATCATCCAATCAAAGAGCGCAGGTACAATTTCAACAATTCTTTAAATTGACTTCCATGTTGCATATGCTGATTTCTGTGAATTTACATCGAGCTGGCTGCCAAAGTAAACCACGTTGCCTTTCTGCTCTGCCTGTCATTCAAATCAAATTTAAATGGAAAAAAGAAACTAATTTGTGCTTCGAGTATTACCTATAACCCGGGTCTGCACGGGGAATAAAAGCAAGCATCTAACAACGCACAGTGTGGATTTGATGGCAACTGAAAAACCTAACTGGCACCCAGTGGTTTGGCCTCCCTCATGTAAGTCATATTATTAGCCAGTTCAGTGGACTGGTTAATGATATAGAGGTCTATTACACTCATGTCTGTAAACAGAGGCACATGTTGCTGGTGCCAGAAATCTGTCCATCACAAGTTTGCCTTTATAACTGTTGTCTCCTTAAAGAACTGTGAGCTTGTTTCCACAAATAAAGGAACATAATGGAAGAAATTTGGATCACCGTCTCTCCAATGTCTAACACAGCAATGAGAGAGCCGAGCTAGCTGGTCTATCTATGTACCTTCAGCTTAGTGGGTGGCAGCTGTAAGAACAAGATTGCAGACACAGTTGGCTAAAATTAGTTTCCTTTCAAGCACTGTCTGGGCACAGCCTCCTCAAGCTATCTAGCTTGAGGAGCTCAGTCATTCGTGAAGGACTCAGACTTGAGCCCCTGGTCCTTGGCATCCAAAAGTGGCAGTTGAGGTGGTCCAGGCATCTGTCTAGGATGCCCCCAGGACAGCGAGGCATTTCAGGCATGTCCTACTGGGAGGAGGCCCCTGGGCAGACCCAGGACACTGTGGGGAGATTATGTCTCCTGGGTGGTTTAAACGCTCGTCATCCCCCAGGAGGGGCTCGAGGAGGTGGCTGGGCAGAAAGATCTGGGCATCTCTGTTTGAAGTTCAGCACCCAAACTTGGATAAGGAGTAGGAGATGGATGGATAAATGAAGAATTTCCCTCAGAAGGATGTGAAAAAAAATGGCTTTGCTTCTTTGTAATTGGGCAACATTCAAAACTGTGTTCTGTCTTATTAAAGTTATTACAGTGACCAAAAATGTAATTATGAACTAAAATCAGGAATGGAAAAAAACATTTTAATTAACTAAAAGCAATTAAAATAAAAATGTGACTTTAGAAAAATCTACCTGATGTGAAATGATTTAACAATTTGGTCAAATTTGTCACTGCAATAATTATTCTGATGAGAAAATGTTTACTGAGACTGGGATATCAATATGATTGTGAGTTAATTGCTTTCACAATGTGTTGTGTTTGCTTGTCATATCTATTCTGAACTTCTTCTGTGACACATTGAACACACACACACCGACACGACTGTATTATTATAAAAACAAAAAAAGTTAGACAAAGAAAAACTAACTAGCCTAAAAAAAAACTCCCAGGGGAAAAATATATTTATTAATAGGTTTTATGCAAAATGTCAGTGGTTAGGTTTCTCAAAGAAGGACACTTTGATGAAGGTAGGTTTAGACATTTTTCTGGTAGAAGAAAAAGTGAATTTCTGCTAATATTTTGTGCAAAATGTTGTTATGGCACTCACTCTTATTTTCCCAGTATGAATTTTTGAAATATTTATGGATGGCAGTCAAAGATTATAGCAGATTCTAATATTTATCAAATTCGGGGCCTTAATTTCTCCCATTGCCTTTCATTTTCCTCACAAAAGATCTTTTATCTGTAAAACTATGCTTAACTAAAGACAAAAAACTAGAAAACAAAACAAATATATAAAAAAATGCTCTACTATTACCCTTAAAAGTAAATACTGCTCAGAGAACAAGCGCTTCTTTTTGCATTTTATGTTGGCACGACAGCCAGCTATGCTTTGGCTGCCGTACATAAATATGAGTATTTCAAAGATTCATATTCAGGAACTGATAGGAAACATTAGAAATTTTGGATAAAATATTAACTTATTGTTAATTATGGGTTCTTTCAGATAAAGTTAAATTGGAATTGCTTCATGGTGCCATACCTGGGGAATATCATGCAAGAAACTGCTTCTCCTGTACAAAATTGTAGTTTTTAAAGTGCTTTGAAGTGACTGTTGTTGTGATTTCGCACCATATATATAAAACTGAATTAAACTGAATTACATTGATCAGGTCTCTAAATATATTTTGATGTCTTTAAACATCCATCATTCAATATTAAATACACTCCTGGCAATCCATATTAGTAGAACCACAGTACCAGATGTTTACCTTAAAATCAATGAATGACCTGTCTGAAGAAGCTGATGAGATAAAGGAATCTTGAAATGGTCTCTAGAAAAATGTCTAAAATGAAATCCATGGTAACGCTCTCAAATATATTTTGAGATAACCAGTGACAGCAGGGATCTGAATTTTTTTGCATTATTGCTATTAAGGATTTTCTGAGATGGTCAGATGGTCATCTCATGATCATGACTAGCTTCAAACTCATGATCCTGTCCGACACTCTCTTTGATGCCACAAAACTATCCACATACTGTTCCCTCAAGGTTACACCTACTCAATTTCTCTTATTTGTAACATGTATATTTTCTTTCTATCAGCTCTCCTCAGACCTGACATGGGCTGCCCACATTCAGGTCCAGACCAAAAAGGCTAGGCAGCGCCTGTATCACCTACGACAACTGAGGAAGTTCAGGGTCTCT
>NW_005187595.1:825000-830606 GCF_000239375.1 Pundamilia nyererei
ATATCGTGCCCTGGGGCATTTCAGTGTAAATGACTTTGTAAAGACTACTTTTATGCCACTTTTGCTTTATTAGACAGTTCACAGTATAAAAAAGTTGAAAAGAGCAAAAGTAACAAGCAATAAAAGGTCCAGGCTGGTTTTAAAGTCAGAAAACTGATTTTACATGGTAGCGAACCACAGCGCTGTCCACAAGTTCTCCTTTTAGAGAAATTTCTATGTCTGTGCCAGAGTAAAGGACTCGTGTAATACCATAAGTCAATTTAATAAGTTCTTAAACACTGGAGCTCTTTCTAAAAGCGACACAACATAAAATATCTTCAGCTGCTTTCAATTTACACTATACTTTATTGTGGTTTGCATGCCTTGTTCAATATGTAGGGCCATCTTAAAAATGGTATCCTTCACAATGGAGGCCATACATCACCACTGCCTCATTTTTAATCCCAGGTGACTGAAACATCTGTCAGCTTGACTGAATGTCGATAGAGCGGTACAGCAGGCAGGGAGGAAGTGGAGGACGTAATGCAGATCCAGCCAGGACTGATGACTATGAGACAGGCAGAACGCCATCTAGATACGATGAGTATCGCTCAAGAGCAGGTTTATGTGTGCGGGATACATGTGGAAACTTAATGTAATGCATAAATAAATAGTCGCTTTTTCCCACCTGATGGATGCTTAAATCCGTGTCAGTATCATGGCTGCTGTAAGTATTAAGGCCGCATCAATAGGCATTTGAAAGATAGGGAGATGCTCTATCTGATAATGATATTTGGATATTTGGGGTATTTTGAACCAGCAGATGGTCTACTGAAAGATGCGGAACGTGTTGGAGGAGCCCCCCCACGGTGCGATTTGAGGGCAGCTGTACAACAGACGCTCGGGAAAGTCTGCCTTTCTGCGTCTTTAACGGACGAGATTATCAAAGATTCACAGAGCCTAATTAAACACGTACAGCCTGTGTTGAGTCCCACAGCACATTTCTTAGTAATGACACATAGACCTAATTAATTTTCAGTTTGCTGGATTTTGATTTTAGCTCTGAGGCTCTTTAGTTCATCAGCTGCCCTCCTCCATGCTCGAGGCAGCAGCATTAGGGTCCACAATTTGATGGTTATTGCTGAAAATCTTCTAACCTCTTGTTTAACTCACCTGCCTGGTTCCACACTTCATGATTTCTTGCATATGTTCAGATCCTGTGTTAAGTAAACTTGATCTGTATAGTGGTGAAAGACTAGATTTCACTTTAAGGTTATTGCTGCATGCCCTCGAAATTACTGTAGATTTATTCTTTCCCCATCAGATCATATTTGTTATGGATGATTCAGCACTGTATGTGCTCAGTACCCAAGCAGGAAGTCGAGTGACCTTTACAGCGAGGTAAAGAGTGTGTGGAAGTCCCAGTGGTAGGTGAATGTGTAGTGCATAGAGTTGGAGTTGCAGCAGGCTATACCCAGAACCTTTTCTAAGCTTAAAGCTGCCCCGTGAGAGGGATTTTTGTATGCATGGTTGCTCTAAATAGTTATTTCAAAAAGCCCTATTCAAGAGTCCAATACTTCTTAAGAATACCCAGTAATTTCTAGTTATTAATTCAGCGCCATGTTTGTAATTTGTAAAGAAAGATTTCCACTGCAATCGATCTACCGCATTTCAGCAAACGCAGAGGTCTCTATTGAAAAGTCCTGTTACTCCTGTTTGAATCCCGGTGATAATGGTCTTGTTTTTTCTTGCTTTCAAAGATTTTTTTGTTCTCCATGTCTTTCTTTCCTGCAGAAGAATTACAGAGGCTGCATTAGCAGGTATACACGACAGTCCAAAGAGCATTTATCAATTCGTGGAGACTCTTTCAGATTCAAATCCAGCAGAAGGCCAACATTTCAAAGAGTAACGATGCCATCATTACAGGTTCTTGTAGTGCTTTTGTTGAGTTTTGATTTGTGTCTTTGATTCTGCTGTTCTTAATGTCTACAGTGTTTCCTTGCCTTTGCCTCCCTCTGTTTGGTGTGTTACTCTTCTTATGTTCTTTCCTTTTTCATTTGTGTATTTTTGTTATTTGCTTTTCCTTGAATGTGTTGACCTCCTCTCATATTCTCCTGTCTGTGATTCCCTGATTAATGGTAAATGGGAAACGGACTGGTTCTTATATAAAGCTTGAACCCTCAAAGCCCTTTATACAACATGCCTCAGTCACGCATTCACAACTGTCCTGTCACTGTAAAGGCTAGAACAACTCAGAAATATCCTAACTGTCACCAAACAAAGACTAAGGTAGGGTCTGGCTTTAGCTGCTGATAAACCTACAACACAAAGATGAAACAGTTAACTTGTTTGTTTGATTTCGTGTGACTCAGTATTTTATGAGGTGACATGTCTGCCGGTAAATAACTTCATCTCATTTATATTATACAGGAAGACAAAAAAAATACAAGCTCGTATAAACTAAATAACAAATGACCATTAGTCCATTATCCTCATTGCAGTGATAAATCATATTTGTTACTGTGCCGTGAAAGCCTGTAAACCAGAGGTATGGTCCTCCCATCTGCTCTAATACAAACTGTGCTGCAGGCTTTTACATTTCACTAATTAACACTCACACACCTGCCATGTGTCTGAACACTACGTCTTTATACAGTAAATTCTTCTGGTCGCACTGCCCAATGTAAATGTCATAAAACCAATTTGCTTGTCCGTTTGACGAAACACCGAAGAGAGATGATGTTAAAATTCAAATTGCGGTCCTCAGCATCGTTCCAACCTGCCCTACCTTTCAGTATCTCCAACCACTTGCATAATTGATTAATATCAGTAATAGCTAATACATTATGGATAATAATAGTAGAATCGTAATTGGGAATGAAGAGGCCTTCAGCAGTTTCTCTCATTCATCTGTCAGTGCAAAGGATTTAGAAGACTGTGGGTACAAAGAATCCAGAGCACCTGTCATGTCATATTTAATAAGGAAAAATGGCATTTTAAAGGTTATTCTCTGGTTAATGGTTTCTTATTTTAGCTGTGCAAAGAATGACTTTTTCAAAGTTTAGCGCTCATAAATGATAAAGATACATCACATGCTCACTGCCGCTTTGTTTGTCACCCTTTGGTTGTAATGGGTTGATCTATTTTTGTTTGCAAACAGAAAACATTTCTCAGAGATTGTGGTCCATATTAACACCATGACTTCTTGCAGTTCCTGCACACCCCTGACGATAAATCTCCTGTTGCTTCAATGAGCTGTGCATAAACCTTGCGTGTAGCCATGTCACCCATTGTGCAATCCCATTTTCAAACTGAGTGTTTTGACTATCTTAGCTTTTTAAAATCATCCATGAGTAGCGGGAGGGATAGTGTAGTGGTTTACACATTTGCCTAACAAGCAAAAGGTTTGATCCCAGGAGGAGACACAATTCTCTTGGTGGGGCTGAATCAGAAAAGGCATCTAGTGTAAAAATCTGCCAAATAAAACAAGCGCTATGGTGACCCCCTTTAATAAGGGGGGCCTTTATATCTGACTGAGAAACAGAGGATACTGCAAGCAGTGACATATTAGTAACTGTGACTTTAAGCTAAAGACTGAGACTATAAACGAATCAGGAAAGTTTTTTACTGGGAGCATAAATACATTGAGAAGTAGTTGCAGTAGTAATCCTGCAGGCTATTAAAACAAATTCATGTTTAAGGAACATTTACATTAGCTTCACTTTCAACACTTGAAATAAACCTACGTTCATCTTTTATGTCGAGGTATTTGGGAAGGAAGTGATGGACTTGTAGGTGAAACTGTGAATTTGCCTTCAGAAAGTTGTGCCTAAGCGCTGCAGCCAACAAAAGAAAAAGATTTTACAAAAACTTCTGGTTTGTGTGCACTTTTTAAAGTTTTACTACCACAGGGCCAGTAGTTATCCAGTTTTTGCAGAGAAATATGACAAACTATATGCATCTTGGCAATTTACTAGCAACCAAAGCACTGGGAGGTTTTTTTTGGTACACCTCATTCTTTTGCAACCAATTTCCAGCAAGAAGCCTCCAAGAACCACTGCCGAACAGACAAGAAATATACATTTTTTCACCAAGGAAACCATTTAATTGTGCAACTCTAGATTAATATGTACATGACATCACAAGAGAAACCTCAATAGAGTGGTTGCTTCTCAAGCATTGGTTGGCAAAAAACCTTCCCAGAATTGTTGGCAAGGCATGGATCCATGCCATCATGATTTGTGCTGAACTTTGATTCTGTCATCATGAGCTATTAAGGGTCATCAAACCATTTATCAGTTTTGCAACCAAGAATTGACCAATTATGTTGAGCTCACTGTAGCTTCATTTTCTGTCCTCAACTAACAGGATTCAGACCTCATGTGATTTTCCACTGCAGTAACCCATCTGCTTTAGAGTTCAGAGATGCGCTTATGCATACCTTGAATATCTCAAAGATATTTGAGTTACTGCTGCCTTTTCTTTTATCTTGAACCAGTCTGTCTATTCTTCTCTGACTCTTAAAGTATTTTCCACCTCGAACTTGAAATGCTTAAACTGACCTCTCTAGAACCAAGAACCATGCCACATTGAATATTACAAAATTCTTTCATTCCTGTTTTGACTCTCACTTTTTACTTCAGTGAATCCGTTTCAATCATGTCTACATACCTTGATTTACTGGCTTTAATCGTTGTACATGATATGTGCATATAAATAGCCCAAATCTTAAGGCGAGAGATAATATTTTGGGGATTTCTCTAGTAATGTATGATCAGGCCTTGGTGTTTGTGGTTGAATTTATTTGAGGATCTTGCATCTTTTAATTTTTATAAGCAAACTTTTAATTGATATACATTTGTAACCAGTGCTGGGAACAGGAAGCCCTGAAACACTGGCTGTGGTCCCCAGACGCTAAGTGATGCAAAAAGTAATAACATATAAATTATTTGCTTATTTGTTAAGCATTATTCCAAAAAAAGAAAAGAAAAACGAAAAGACTAAGCATTTGTGAATGAAGAAGCCATTTTCTTATTGATTTATGTGAAATCAGATGATTCATATGGAAGTTAGACTGAGCTCCACGTTGAGGCCATGTTAGCAGTGCATGAAATCTTAGCATTAATAGGGTTGTAGGAAGTTTGCACAGTCCTGAGGGTTAAAGATTCGAATGAAAAACCAAACACTGCTGTTTTTTCTTTGAAGTCACTTTCCAGCAAAAGCCCTGGCAAACCAGAACAGCAGTACCGCCTTATTAGAAATCCAAACAGGACTGCTGCTCAGTGCCCCGCGTACTATATAAAAGTTGTTAAAAATTCCAATAACGATGAGGGGAAACGCTGCCTGGATGTTTAAGTAGCCGACCTGGACAGCCACCTGCATCTATTCCTGTCTTCTTTTGCCTAATTAAGATACAGATGTCGGTTAATGAGAGAGGACGCCGCTAATGAGCGATGCTAAATCCAATGGGTCACACTTGGCAATGCCACGTGTGCTGCTTTTGATCACTCTGGCTAGTGTCTCTCTGCCTCTGGAATTATGCAAGTATTATACTGAGCCCAGGCTGTTTACTTAATTATTTATTTATTCATTGTTTGGCTTGTTTCATTTTCCTCCCCTGGCTGTTT
>NW_005187595.1:830626-844822 GCF_000239375.1 Pundamilia nyererei
CAGGTAGCCCCATTTCTGTCAGTTTATGGTTTTAAACCACAGCTATTTGCTTTTTTTCAGACCATTTAAAATCATTACTTTTTTTCACCAGAACTCTTTCTCCCCGCACCCTCCCTGAACCGCAGTCGAGCAGCTTCATACGACAGGACAGAAAAACTCATTTCACCTCTCACACACAACATTGGAATTAAATGACTTTTTTTCCTTTTTTTGCCATTTAAAGTGTGGAACTTTTTATGGCAATCCTCCAGTCTTTTTGACTATTCATTGCTTTTTTATGAAAAACAGTAAAGTTGATGTAAGTATAACATTAAATTGCCTGTAAATATATGCGTAAATGCTGGCAACAGGAAAGCCCGCTGCTTCTGAGCTGGAAAAATAGGGAAATCATTTGTAGGGAAAATAGAAGAACTGACCTTTTTTTTTTTTTTAGAAATGTGTTTGCACACTTTCCTGCATCCCAGCCTTTTTTCCTCACTTGACTAAACTGTGAGATGGCATAACGATTCACATGGCATCCTCTGAAATGTGCACACAGCTCCCACCATGCCGGAGAGTTCTAGCTAATCCAAGACCTTCATAAAGCATGTGTTGGGCCTTAGCGACACATCTGTCATTCTGACGCCTGCTAGCATGGTCTGGACTGTCGGTTTCTAATCCATCTGTGCTCTGCAGAGACAGTCTGCTGCCAACTGGATCTTTGCTAAGCCTTTGGAGAAGCCAACTGAATGGCAGCTACTGCCAACTCGCTGAAAGTTTTTATTTATATCTAGCCGTCTATTTGACCGTTGCTGAATTTTCTTTTTCTAATTCTTCCTTGTTCCTAAGACTTGCCTGGTTAAGTGAGTGTGTTGACAAATGTTTTCTCTGATCAATCAGATGCTTGTGCTTTTTTTTTTCTGCTTTGATGTTGCTAGGCGATCAGGAGGCCATGGAAAGAGGGTAAATTTAATCCCAAGCACCAAAGGCAGAATAAGACCAATGACTTTGATCTCCCTCATGCAAAAAACCCCAGTAATTTTCCACTGCAGTGCCACCGTGCTCGTAATATTGGATTAAAAACCGCCTCTTTTCTTCTGCTGTCCACTCATGTATGGCCTTAGGTGTGGACGAGGTCTGTCTGGGACGCTTCAGCAAACTGCACAATAGAGATAGAGAGGGAGAGAAAAAAAGGCAAGCAATTTTTTGACATATCTCCCTCAGTGCCAGGGTGAGGCAATTTCAGCACAGCAGAACGACAATTTCACGTGCGTAGAAGAACTCGAATGGGCACGGTTTGTTGATGGGCAACCTGTTAGCGATATCGCACCTGTTTACACGTGTCAAGCCAAGTGGTATGTTTACAGATAAATAATGTAATAGAAGGACAGATGTAAAGATTTGTGTGTGGATTCCCTTAGGCTTAAGAGGGCCAAATTGGTAGTGAGTTTTCTAAAAGGCAGTGCAGGCAGTTTTCCAAAGCAATCAGAGGTCAAGAAGCTCATCCACAGCCACTCAGATTCCAGAGAAAGAGCACTGTCTCAGTTATGCAGCAGGGAAGTTAGAAGGCCTTAGAAGTGTGGAGTTCAGATAATGAGTCATTACCAAAAATTAACACCCGTGGTGATGGGCGCTCTAATGGCAGACGATGGATCCAGTAATGGGCTTTCAAAAGTTCATATTCCCACCCCCCATCTCATCCTCAGAACTAGTCTTCCAGTGAGTTCAGAGGACACAGTTATGCGGTTCTTCTTGTTGGAGGTTATCCCCTAAAGGGAAAGTTCTTGTCTCTTCTTCTCTGAATACACAGTTAGTAGGGTTTACCTACACGTGTCTTTTTACTTGTTTTACTGTTAAATTTCTTGCGGTGGATGTAGCGACTTCTTCTTTTTCTTCTTACTTCATCTCACCTCATCCCTAGTATCCTCCTCTGTCACACCGACCCTTTTCATATCCTCCTTCACTACATCCATGAATCTTCCCTGTGGCTTTATTATTTTCTTCCTGCCTGGCAGCTCCATCATCAGCACCCTCTGTACAATATATCCACTATCCCTCCTCTGCACACGTCCAGACCACCTCTGCCTCGTTTCTCTAACTTTGTGTCCAAACTGCTCAACCTGGGCTCTTCCTCTGACGTACTCATTTCTAATCTTGTCCATCCTGGTCACTCCCAATGAATCTTAACACCTTCAACTCGCCCTCCTGTCTTTTTGTCAGTATCACCGTCTCCAAGCCGTAAATAACAGCAGGTCTCACCCTTTCCTTTCACTCTTGCTGCTCTCCCTCTGTCACCCTTGAAGCTTGTATACACCCACGTTCTCTCTTGTGCTGTCTTCTTCATCTGTCTTGTGCACTGTCCATTACTTGGTTGACCCCAGCTATATAATCTCATCTACCTTCAACTCAGTCACACATGTTTTCTGACTTGCTTCTACTGACTTTCATTCCTGTTCCCTCCAGAGCATACCTCCACCTCTCTACTGTCTTTTCCAACTGCTCCATACTCTCACTATAGAACACAATGTATCTGCAAACATCATAGTTTGACCTCATCTGTCAGCCTGTCCATCACCACTTTAGACAACAAGGGGATCAGAGTTGATTCCTAATGTTATCCCACCTTGAATCCATCTGTCAGCTGCCCTCACACACTTCTTTGCCATCCATGACTTCCTTATGCATTACCATAGTTCCTCTCGTGGTCCAAAAAAATAAAACTTTTTCCTTCTAGGTTACTTGTTTCTATCCATTCAGGTCCACTTTGTTAATACAGAATGGGAAAACGAAAAATAAAAAAGAATTACAACAAACAAAGCAAGGTGAATAGTTTTTAAAGACGAAATATAAAGGTGAAATCAAAACTGGTCAAAAACAGCCAAATTATTCCCTTGACTCCAGAGGGTTAATAAACTGAAGTAGTCATGTAGAGAAGACTGGGCCTGAATTCTTCTCCAACAATGGGAGAGAAAGATAAAGTCAGTGTATTTAGTTTGTCGCACACTGTCTGTATTTTGTTGTGTGTCTTGATGACTAAAACCTTAAAATTGAATGAGGGGATGCTGGTTTCTTTAATTATTGTGTTTAAAAAAAGATGCACATATTTTCAGAAGGCAGACATATTATTATACTGTGTGATCCACTGAAATAATACCAATGCTGCCCTGATGCATAGCATACTCTTTAGACTGTCTGCTGTGGACTGTGGTGCTGCAGCAGTTGCTTTTCAGAGATCCACAGAGAAAATGACAAAGATTGCCTTTCAGAGAAGAAGAGATTGAGAAGCTTAACCTCTGACACAGCAGAGGCACAGAGAGCTGAGCAATCTCTCTTCGGGGTGAGCAGCTTTCCTTGTTTTTAGGGCCGAATAGAAGATTCTAGGTGACCGAAACGCGTGCGAAGGAGGAGTGAATAGCAAAAGTCAAAAAATATGTGGCAGTGAAAGAGAGAGAGAGGAAATTGGTGTTGCAGAGTCTGAGACATTGAGGTGAGAGGGCCGAGGTAGCGAGTGCAGCAGAGACAGAGATCAGGTCATATTGCATCAATGTATGGACAGTGAAGAGGGAAGCAAGTGTCAGGCGGCCATCAGGAACGCCCTGAAGGAGCCTTACTCCCAGAGCTAAGAGACTGTCAACACTTGGTGTGCTGTGTTGGCCTATTCACAGAAGGACAACAGGGAGCACTCACCAAGCAAATAAAAATTTCTCATACTTATGCGCGTGTGCCAATGTTTGCTGAGAATCCCCAGGCGTTCTCACACCAACATGTGTGCACACGTGCATTTATATGTGTGCCATCCTCACTCACATTTACACGAATGTGAGATCAAGTTTGTTTACTGCTTCATGCGAAGCTCAGTGTGGGATTAATTATAAATGCGAAGTGGAGTTAATGAATGAGGATTTTTAATTTTTTTTTATTTTAGAAAGTAGCTCCCATGTTGGGATTAGATTGCTCTTTAAATCCTAACACAATGCTGCAAATGATTAATACAATAGTTTTATTTTAATTCATACGTGCATTGCCCAGAATGCATCCCTTCATCCTCCAAATTGCATTTTCAGATGTTACATTTCACTTTGATGTTTTTTCATTTTAAATTTATTGTGCATTCATTTGTATTCATTGTTACTGGCCAACAACCACAAACTGGCTCTAATCAAAGAAACATGTAAGCAATGGAATATTTAATAGTTTCAAATCTATTCGCTGAATACTTTTTCATTTCTTGTGTGGTTTTTCCCTAAAATATAGTAAAGGCTCTACCACGCTACAGTAAAAACAAGATGACAGCCTCCTTGTGACTTGGAAAAATTGGTTGGTTCCCAATGATGGAAATGATTTTATCCAGTCTGCACCAATAAGTGCAACTTGTCTACAACGTGTGTCGACACAACTGGTTGGACTCTGCTTATATTATATAAAAGCACAGGGACTACCTGTGTCTTTTTGCAGTTAAATTGCGATCTTGCAGCAATTGCATCAATTTCTGTTCATGCAGACAACAGCAGATTTGCACTTTTCTCTTAATTTTTCACAGTTAATGACCATAATATAAACAGATTAGAGTTAATTGCCAACTTGATCCCATTTGATTGCAAACTGACGCTGGGCAGTATTTACCTTTAAGGAAATAGTACTGTCTTTTGTGTATGACCATTATGTATTTTGTAGGTCCTGGATAAAAGATATTGATTTGTTAATTACTCAGAGCAGAGCTGCTGCTATTCCACATTGAAAGGAGGCAATTGAGGTGGTTTGGCCATCTAGCTAGGATGCTTCCTGGACACCTCCTAGGTGAGGTATTCTGGGCATATCCTATCGGGAGGAGGTCCCAGGGCAGGTCCAGGACTCGCTGAAAAGACATGATTGACATGATTGGGGATCATTCCAGTGTCCCCCCAGATGAGCTGGAGGAGGTGGCTAGGATGAGGGAAGTCTTTGTTTCTCTGCTCAGACAGGTGTCCCTGCGAGCTGAACCCAGATGAGAACCAGTACATAGTTGGTTGATGGATGGCAGTAAAGAAAAAAACCTTTAAATAGCTCTATATAGCATTATTATCACTATAACCTCAGTTTAATTTATTGACTTTCAAGGAGAGGTCAGATATCAAACATGAAATGATATTTTTTAATTTTATGTAGTACTTTCTATACATACTATACTAAATGTTGACAATACACCCCTTCCCAACACAACCCCAAAGTGACTGGTGTCTGCTTCTGGCATCAAATTGGGACCTTTCACATCAGTTAATGGGTAAACCACTACAATAGAAAACAATGACAAAATGTATTTACTTACTTTTAAGTATCACAAAGTGCTTCACAACCAACATGCTAAACACATAAAGATGAAGAGTTTAAAAAGATCCCCAGCTCAGACTTGCCAATGTTGCAAAACCTCTGATAGCTTTAGTTCTCAGTTTTGTATTATGCATAGCCTTGATCACATGACCTCAGAGATGTACTGATGTAAAGCTCACTTGTGTATGACAGTGCGTTTTCATGTAGCTACTCTAAGAGTAAAAAAACACAGAATCTTAAACTGGACTCTGAACAGCAAAATCATTGAATGCATGTCAAAGACACTTCTGCCCTGGATTCTCTTTTCAGATGAGTAACTGAAAACCTTTTTTGCGCCTGACACAATCAGATCTCTGAAAAAATGTCCTCACCATTCCTGGAAGATCCCTCAGACCTCCACATGCAGATAACAAAGAGTCTATTTAATTTTTATGCCTGACAATATTTTCACGGACCAGCCATTAAGGTGTCGTGGATAAATACAACAAAATAAAACTAGTACCGGTACCGAAAAAATAAGATTTATTCATAACACAGGTGAAAAGACCCAGGAAAACCGATAAAAACGATAACAAAATAATGCTGAAAACCGATAAAAACCCTGAAAACCATACATTTCACACCTGAGCCTCAACTCTCGCGGCCCGGTACCTGTCCGAGGCCCGGGGATTTGGGGACCACTGACTTAGACTAAACATTATTATCTTAGATCTTTTTGCATTATTATTTTCTACTTGAATAGAGCTAACATTTAATTCTCTCAATTCATTTGGGCTCTTTTCAATATTATTACTTTTTTACTAAATATAAAATGCTATGAGATGTTTGGAAAGAAAAACAGAAAATTTGCAAAACTTCTAATTAAGACATGTTTGGATTTATATTTATTAGTATTTATTTAACTGACATTCACAAACCCTTGCCTTACTGTGACAGGATAACTCAAAGAAATATGCAAGTGTAAGTCTAAACAAGCAAACCTTGTGCTGTACAGGTATCTAGGATAAATTCCGAGTGTTACTTTCGCTGTGAAAAATAGATTTGAAGAGTCCATGCTTTGTTTTTAATCAATCTTTTTTTCCACAGATGTTTCCAATCCCACCAACACCAGATCTGGCCCCATCGGTCATCGAGGTTAGCTTGGTCCAGATTTTGCTTTCAGTATGGATTCCTTCGGACTGCTTCCTTCATTAGTCATTTGAATAAATCTATATAATCCACTGGAGTCATGCATTTGAAGAAAGGAAGGGAAAAAAATAAAGAGTTGTGAGTGTTTTGATGTTTTAACTCAGCTGCCTTTTTTCTTCACCGGAGACGGATTGGCAATGACGAGAAGCAATTTGTTGGCAAGCAGCAGGTGGCTGGGTTAATTGCCCACAGTGCTGGTTGGAAAGAAAGTGTCTTGCTGAGTGTGGAGTGCCTTCTGCACTGGCAGCGCTCGAGTCCGGATAAAGAACAGCAGTAAGCATATTGTCATCTCCCACCTCGCCACCCTAATCAGTACTGCTATGCACCCCTATTGTTCAACTGAACTGGCTCCCTTCCCAGGGGAATTCTCTCTTTCTCTTTCCCTCTCTATCCTTTTTCTTCTTCTTTAGCAGTGCCACCCACCACCCACATCCTCTTCTTTTCAGTGCCTTTTATCTCCAAATTCTCTTCCTTTCTCTGTCTCTCTGTTACTAATGCCGCTCAATGTCCCTCCCTCCCCCCTCTTTAGCATTGAACTCCCTTTTCTCCAGATCAATCTCTGCGTCTCCCTCTCTGCTTATTACCTTTCCTCCTTCATCTTTTTGCTCTCTGCACCTTTCCCTTATTTCCTGTTTTGTCTGCCCCACCTCGCTTCTGCCCTTTCTTCCTGTATCCCCCCCCCCCTCTCCATCCCCTTCTCTCTGTCCTTTCTTTTGGTTCCCAGAGAAGCAGGATATTGATGTAAACACACACAGAGCTCTGGGTGGTTCTTAAGCTTCTCTGACCGATCTGCAGGCCTCCCTCCATTGTCCCAGCAGCTGTAGGAAGAGACTTGATTTCCAATAGGCTTATCCCACCAGTCCTTGCTGTGCCATGTCCATAAAAAGATGGTGAGGGGCTTGATTAGATGGCTGTGAAGCTTTGCTGGACTGAGCATGCCTGGCTGTCAGTGTCACAGCTCCACCGTGGTAATGGATCAAAGAGATGTGGGTGTCGGGTGAAAGGCAGCGCTGTAATTAAGTGTTTGAGACCCTGCTAGCAAAAATAGAAGTGGAACTAAAAGGTTATTATGCCAATGACAGCTGAGGAGAGTGGCAAAACCTCTCAAAATTTGATGAAATCAAGTGAAACTCTGAACGCCAATTATGCACTGTGGACGTGAATAATGTGGAGATTGTAGTTTCCCAACACAAAGTAATTATGGGATGTGAAGACAACATCTTCAAGTGTTCAGATCTGACAAATCGACCATGTTCTAACCATTAAGCAAGACTACTGGTAATTGAAACAACTTAGTAGCATGGCTCTAAGTTCAAGCAGAGGTTCAAGCAGTTCAAAGAGTAAAACTCAGCCTGTAATCTGTGATCTTAGCACCAGCTCTTATCAGCTGAAAAAATCTAAACGGAAAATCTGGTGCAAAATAGGAAAAAAAGACTGACAAACCTCTAGTCCAGAGATATATGACTCTATTGGATTTAAGTCATGAATGCCTCTTATTTTTTTCATGCTTAATATCTCACAACTGCATAAGAGTAGCAGTCCAGATTTGTCTAGAAAGCTGCTTACAAGCAAGCAATAACTCCCAAGGCTTGAAAATGAAGCCACTAAAGAAGTCCCTAGACCAGTGACTTGAACGGCCGCTGAAGGCCAGCTCCAGTGGCAAATACACTTGCATTCCTAAGACAGGTTGACAGAAGAAATAACCATTTACTGACGTGGCTATTTTGACTGACAGGTGCATGCTGATACAACTTGATGACAGGCTATATGACATCCAGCAGACAGCTTGAGTTACTGAACTGGGCCACTGACAAATAGTACGACTTGTCATGTGTAATTCTACTAACAGACTTTCAAATGAGGTCTGTGCTCCAGTTTTGTTAAGAGATATTCTTATCTTTTTTTTTTTTTTTACCAATTCCAGTTTTCATAGCATATACAAACAAAAATCAACTTTCTTTCAACACAAAATATTATTTTGATAATAAAACTTATCAAACATTACAATTTCTCTAAAATGGCAGTGAATTTAAACAAGAAAAAAAACTCTAGTACAGATAATTAATTGAAAATATGTTGCTGTATATCCACACTTACCTGGCATATTTTCTCTTGGCAAACAAAAGCAGGTGCTTTTAAACAGATTTATGTAACAAGAGATGTCAGGTACATCATTTCCTTATAACGTCACTGGATAACAGGACATCAGCCCTTTTTTCTTTTTCACTCTCCATAATCCTTACTCCAGATATTTTGCTCATACCGAGGCTCGTACTGAGACTGCTGGCTTGTGGCTGTCATGAAACAGATCGGCTGATAAACTGACGTACCTGAGGCTGACCTGCCAGTCGCCAGTCTGGGCTGAAAATGCTGGAATCAGTCGAATTCAGTCTCCAGCCGGTTGATTGGGGCATTTTAATAAATAGCAGTCCACTTGCCATTTTACCATGTAACTCACACTCTGTCTACTACATACATACAGTCTCTGTGTACAGTTAGCAAGATACTGAATAGCGAATTAGTCTGGATGCGTTTATAGAGTTTGAAACTTAAAGAGAAAAGGTGCTGGTATGGATAAGTATGAATGGGTGAATGAGGCATGTTTAGCACTGCTTAAGCAGGGTAGAACAACTACTATATCCTATAGGAACCAGTTCATTTACTATTTAATGGCCAGCATCACGATGGATATAGTTACCTCTTATTTAGAACTTAATTTGCTTACATTTGGATAGCAGGCTGGACCAGAGGACCAACAGTGATACTGCACAAGAAGGGGATAATCAGACTCCACTTTAAGAGGAAGCTCAGATCTTTCAATGTCTGCAGCAAGACGCCGGAGATCTTCTACCAGGCTGTGGTAGCGGATGCCATTTGCTTTGCTACTTTTAGTGCTTGCAGCATCAGTGCCAGAGATGCCAGCAGGATGAACAAACTAATCCACAAGGCTCAAACCATCATTCACCAGAATCCGGAGGCATTTGAGTCAGTGTGGGACAGGAGGACACTGAACAATCTGCTCTCCTTTATGGACAACCCATTGCACCATAGTACACTACACTCCCTCAGCCTTATTCAACCCTGCTGCCATGAAGAACGCTTTAGGACATCATTCCTACAGTTCTCTATAAAACTGTAAAACAACTCTCCTTTTTGTGCCAGACCTGCCAGAACATAAGATTCCCCACACATTTCTGTGACAAACCTTCTTGCTGCTGTTTTGAAATTTAGAGTGTGCATGTTATTTATTAATGCCATTCACACTATTTTTTGCACACTATCAGTCTTATCTTTTTCCCCTTAACTTTATATCTTTATTTCTTATTTTGTCAATGCTATATATAAAATTTTGCACTACCTCATGTAAGAAGGCCTTCAGCATGCGTCTGTGTTTCTAATAATGTAGTTTTTATTGCAGATTGTACTATTTCTGTCTTTAATCTTTTTGTTGCTAATGTAACAGTCATTTATCTCATGGGATCAACAAAGTAACCATCTACCTAGTTAGCTAGCTAGCTAGGTAGCTGCCAATCTAGCTAGCTGTCTACATACAGAGCATATAAGGTTAGATAGCTAACAAAGATGTACTGTTAGTAAACAGTGAGTCTACTAAACTATGTTATCACTAAATCTGTGTATAATATTTAAATGCACTGTAACATGTTTTTTTAATAGTTTCTCCATTATACTTGGAAAAAAATACACTCTTTGTTTCCACTGTAATTTAGACAACTCTTCGATCTCAGCCTGAATTCAAAATGAAGCTCTGTGAGAATCAGAGTCGTCTGCATCCTGCATGCATTTGTATGGTTGCTCTTATTCCCAGTGGGATAGTGGGGGTGAAACTTTGGATAAGCAAGTCTGCTCCCTATGCCTCGGAGTCAGTCTGAGGAATGTCTGCTCCTGTCTTTTTTTGTATTGTACAACACATCCAGCGCTGCAGGAAGCTGCAGATACTTGCCAGCCCTACCTGTGTTTGCTTTTTATCAAGGGACCAATGTAATGCTACATCCTGCTTCTGACTGTATATAAAGTGTCGACTGGAAATGAGTTTCTGCACGCCTGCACAATGACATTTCTTTTCACAGCAGATGGGATCTGTGTTTGTATTGATGTTGTTTATGTGCCTCTGTGTGTCTGTGTGTGTGCATGTGTTGTTGTTTTTTTTAACTCAACACTTTGTCTATGTATTTTTCTCCCTAACCTTTCTCTTCAAAGTGGCATGAAAGGCAGCCGTCATGGTTGATGATCAAAGAGCAACAACCAAAGCGCTGGCTCTCTCTGTTGTGCTGCTGTCATTTTCACTCCTTTAAACAACAAAACAACAGAGCCCTTCAAAACTCACGGACACTGTTGATGAACAGGCAGTAACTTTACACGGTCGACTCGGGAGATCTTGGCCAGGTTTTTGCTTTTTTTAGTGTTTTTTTTTTTATGCGAACCTGTCACAAAGTTTTAGTTGACATAACTGATCCTGTGACAAAGAGCGTAGTCATTCAAAGGCCTATGCATGTTTTACCAAGGATGTGGAAAAACAGTGCATGTTAAAAGTCTAGTCTAGTAATGATTAAGTTGGTTGTTAGTCATGGGGATGGAGTTGTTTGCATAAAGCATAAATCTCCTCCTGAGATGTGTAAGACTTTATTTGGAGCTGTATTGTGCTTCCTCCTGAGATGTTGCAAGTTGATTGCAAGCGTATTTATATTCTAAGTTTCTTTTCTTCTATGAACCACTTCAGTTCAATACAATTTAATTGTTTTAGCACTAAATCACAACAATAGTCACCGCTTTATATTGAGATATATAAGACTCTCCAGTAACAGAGAGACAGCCCCAACAGTCAAATGACTCCCTATGAGCAAGCACTTGGCGACAGTGGGAAAGAAAAACTCCCTTTTGACAGCAGAACCAGGCTCAGGAAGGGGCAGCCATCTTCTGTGACTGGTTGGGGTGAGTAGAGAAAGACAGGACAAGTTAATCCTAAAAAGGTTTTATGATTTTAACACCAGGTTTACTTCGACTTCAAAAAAGTTCTTACTAACCCCAAAAGCCAGCGCTACAAAAAGAAAAAACACTGTTTCCACAGGATAGTAAAAAATCAAGACCAAGATTTGCAAAAAAAACAAAATGCTTCAACGGAATAGCTGCACCCTAACATCCTGGACCTTTAACCTTGTCAAACAAGCGCATTGGCCAAATCACACCGGTCCTTCCTTCTCAACATTCATCTCAACCCCACTGAGATAAAAAAAACATGCAGTCAACTCATCTTCACTTGATGTTTTCAATGCTGAAATACTGTAGATTACAAGTACCTAATAATTTGTGGTCTCAAACATTTCTTTATCAATTGATAAATGCCATTCTACACAGGTAAGGATAATGTCTAGGTCAGTTTAAGATGTACTCGGCTGTGCTAATGCAACCTGTTACACCGAGCGGATATCAGTGTGGCTGTCAGCGGTGACCGTCGATGGATGTGGATTGTTGCAGCGGTGAACATGAACTGTCCATACAGAGAGAAGCCGGGGCCTGTCAGGGATGCATCAGAGAGGGATTGTGTAGCTCTGACGAGGGACATGGAGGATAGAGACATGCTTGAAAGGTTGAGGTATTGAATTTTACTTCCTGACAGCTGAGTGACCTTTCAGCTCTCAAGGGGGACGAGACAGAGATGGATTTCGCAGTCGCCCTCCTTCCTCTCCGCTGCTCCTCCCACAGGGTTAAGAATTAATGTTCCTTTCTACCTCTCTGCTGAGCAAGGAGACTAAGGCCGAACTGCATTGCCAAGCACCCGAGCGGAGCGCCGTGGCACACGAGGATCGAGGTTATTCTCATGCGAACTCCAGCACTTAAAAGGGAAACCTGCAAATTAGCCCGACACAAGAATGACTCATCTCGCTTATGTGTATGGCAGCAGCTGCTGAGAGGAGCCTGGCACTGTGCTGAACCTGGTCAGTTCAAGCTGAAAAAAAAGCCTGCACCTGCACAATAAATTTTACCCTGCTCTTGCCGATGCTCCGTTTCCCTCTTCACACCTCAGAAGAGCCGCTATTCATAAATATATGCAGCATGACTGGGTCAGATCCCGTGATAATGCATGGAATACAAGGTGCTTCTCTTCTTATTTGGCGCCTTCGGGCAGAATTTACAGTCTCACATCCCCCTCTCTTTGGTTGGAAGGTGAAAGTTACAAATCACAGCTTCATCTGACGGCCTCTCTAACTCTCCACAGGATCGCCCAGTGTCTTTAGGAGATACGCGATAAGAATGCACCTCAATGAGCTGACTTGTTTTATCTCAGCTGAAACACATCTCTTCCTTAAGCTGACAGAATGAGCTCTGAGCATCTTTTTTTCCTTTCTCCTCAGCCTTACAGTTCACAACTTCTTGGCTTTGCCAGTGCTGCGATGTGGAGCTGCTTAGGCGTCACGTTCTGACGGCCATCATGGCAGAATGACCAAGTGCTGAAAATAATAGAGCTGAAATGACGACGAGTGATTTCATTCTCCATCTATCTTTCAAGACATCTCACGCAGGCAGCCAATGGCATGGCACCTCTCTGTGCCCCATTACTCCAACCAGCCAATGAAGCATCTTCATTTAGGGCCTCATTGATCGCCCCTTTACTCACGCTTTGTGGAAATACACAGACGCGAGCCAGGTTAAATGCCAGTGCATCAACAGGCACTTTGCTGGAGGACAAAAACCAGCCAGTGGAACATTTGCAGAAAATCTCAGTTCATAATGTGCTTGTGCATTTTCACGGGTGATATAACTAACTGGCAGATCTTTGGGGTCAGCAGTGAAGATTGGATGTCTTGCTCGGGGACACTTCAGCAGGACTGATGCTTGCCAACCAGGCAAGGGTCTGAGCCCAGATCATCCAGCTGCTCTCACTGAGCCGCCGCACTGCTGCAGTATTTTCGCAGCATTCACTGAGAGCATTCACTGTAAATTCTTCATGAGCATGTCAAAATGTTATTCTGAAAAAGCACTTCTGTACTTCATAACTTGTTATTTGTTTGACGATCATGCCTGCTGAAATATTTGTTGTGTATGAAAGGGCTTGTCTCACACAGTGTGGAAAAAATAATAATCCTCAAATGCAAAAGTAACAGGGTTTTAAGAAAAGTGTCATTTTGTTTTGTTCTTTTTGTTTTGAGGAATGATCTTAGTTTAAGGTGAAACACAAACATTTGACATTTATCCTGCATGAAAAAGTTATCGAGTTGGACTGCATTTCCCTTCTTTTATTGTAAACCGACCATGTTTTTCCCTATTTTCCTAAGTTTCGAATAATGAAGTCATCTCAGGCATATAGCTCTGGCTGTGATCAGGGGAGATCCATCAAACTGCAGTTCAAACCTTCTGTTTGTGAGGGGCAGCCAATAAGAAAAAAGTGGGTGTGGCTTTAAGGGACATGAGGGTGAATCGAGAGGCTGCACCAAAAGTCCAGTGTAAGAAAAATGGGACTACATTGAACTGTGAATTTATGAAATGAAATCAAATTATGCATAATATGAATTCTAATTTAAAAACCTCAGCAGCAACATCTGCAGGCAAGAGAAGGCAGGTTAACCTTGTAAGTGTGGAGGACAACAGGGGTCATGGCCGGGACCTCAAGACAATTTAATGCACTTTTTTCTGTTAATAGAGATTTCTTTTAATAACCTGTTGCTTTATTATTATTATTATTATTATTATTATTATTATTATTAT
>NW_005187595.1:844842-848283 GCF_000239375.1 Pundamilia nyererei
CTGGCACTAAGTAAACCTCTAATGCTTTTAACTAAAATCAGTTAAAAATAATAATAATAATAATAATAATAATAATAATAATAATAATAAACTTTATTTATAAAGCACACTTAAAACCAAGGGTATGCCAAGGTGCTTAACAAGTAACATAGAGAATAAAAGGAAGATAATATAAATAGGACCAAAGCAAGTGCTAGGTATGCAAGCAGACAGCTGTCACTGATACATAGGAAAACAGCAGATACAGAACAAACAAGGAATTAAATGAGCATAAAAGTGCATAATATAAAATCATAATAGAAATGTTAACTAGAGGGAAAGGCAAGCTTGAATAAGAGTTTTAGTCGTGATTTAAACAGTGCAATAGAATCAGAGGCGCGAATATCAAGAGGAAGTGTCCAAGTACGCCTGGAGCTGGGAGAGAACTAGTCTCTCCAGGATCTTGGACAAGAACGAAAGCTTAGAGATAGGTCTGTAGTTTAAAAGGCCATAACAGTCAGAGTTTCTTTTTTTAAGAATCAGATGGACTACAGCATGCTTAAAAGCCAAAGGAACACAGCCTGAGAGCAAGGAAAAGTTCATAAGAAATAGGATACTAGGTCAAATTACATCAAAACAGTCCTTAGCTATGCGAGATGGAAGAATGCTAAGCACAGTATTGGTGTTATTCATTTGATCAACTAGCCGCTTAAGAGTCAAAAGTAACACAGGTTCAAACTGGTGGAAAGTTGAAATGCACTCATCAATTGGGAGAGGACATGAAACAGAGGGAAGGGAGGACTTAAGAGATGAGAGCTTATCTAAAAAGAGAATTTGAAATCGCTCACAAAGAGCCTGAGAATAAGGTCTGGGCAAGGGTTAACCACTGAGTTAAAAATTTTAAATAAGGTGCGGGGGTTATGACCACTGGCCAGGATGATTTTGGATAAGAAAGATGCTTTGGCCATTTTAGCAGCACTTTGGAATTTTAAGCGGCTAGTCCGTAGCATGTCGTAAGAAATCTGTTTATCTTTTTTCCATCTTCTCTCAGCGCTCCGACACACGGCGTAAAGCGCGGGTAGTGTCATTAAGCCTGTTCCGTTATTTGAGGTTATCGATGTTATTTGACAGAAACATAACTCACAGACACACGAGACGCGCCATTACTCCATTGAGTGTCCTTTATTATTTTTCACCCCCTCCCCCCACAACAACCCAGCAGAAACGTTCCTACCTCTTAACATTTACCTGATACTACATCCCCCCTACTAAATAGGATGTGATGCTGGGATATAACCAAGAAAACAGATTAGACCCGCACGCTTTAAAGTATACTATTTCCTTGTGCTTTATCTGGTAACAGCTTGTTTACTGAACTCGTTTGGTTTCAAACCCAGACTTCTCAGAATGTCCAAAAATAAACACTCAAAGTATACAACTCTGAACACTAGGCATAAGTGCACATTTCTGAACTATTTGGTGCAGCTACAAACAACATGTTTAAACAGTGCAACCATTTGTCATGATTCGGCTGTGTGGCAGGCAGGAGAGGACCCAAACGCAAACTCACGGAGACAAAACATAAACTCAAAAACACAGCTTTAATGCTGGCAAAAAGTGGAACACGAAAACAGTACTAAACTAAACTGGGAAAGCTAAACATAAAGTAAACCAGGAACCACGGGGAGAATCACACACAGCATGAGGGAGAACACGACGCCGAACAGAGGGAGACGCAGACAGAAATACACAGAGGGTTAACGAGGAAAGTGGGAACACACGGGGAACACAGCTGACACAAATAACCATAACGAGACAGGGCGGGGTGAACATAACACTGACGGGAGACGGGCAGAGTCAAACAGGAAGTACAGAGGTTCAGACAGGAGGAGAGAGAGCACGGGGAAAACACAGACATAACGGGCTGGGGAAACATGGAACAACCACAAAGGGAGACGAGGGCCCATAAATACACAGGGGGGAGAGAGAGCACGGGGAGAACTTAGACATAACGGGCAGGGGAAACATGGAATAAAACATAAGGAGAGACGAGGGCTCACAGATACACAGAGGGGCACACAGGGGGTAAAAGCCACGAAGGGAAAACACTTAGGGAACAACACAACAGGGCAACTCAGGAAATATGGCCTAAATAGGGAACAAAATACAAACATACAAGAAAACTAAGAATACTGGGCCAACATGGCCCAGGACCATGACACCATTTGCTTTATTTCTCATTGTCTCTATGAAGGATGGGGTAGACTACCCAACCCTCTACCTGAGTGTGGGGATTATTCTGCCCCATTGCTCACTCAGTTCCAAGCCCTATGAGCAAAGATAGTCTTTTAGATATGCTGGAGGCCTCCTAGACCTGGGTGGGATTTGGCTCCCAGCTTCAGGAGTCTGCTAGCTGGCCTCCTGTGAGATAGTGTCTGGAACCAACACACTCTTTGCAGCTGGAACAGAGTTCTCAGGTGAAGCCTCTAGTGGATCAATAGAAGTCTCCGGTGCCCCAGGTGTCCATGTAAGATGGTAACGGTTTCTTCTCAGCGTGCCCTTTGCTGTCTCGCCGATGTAGGACCTCAGTGAGCCTGCCATGGACACGACTGTCCCTCTAGTACCCATGTCTGAGACCCACACTTTGTCTCCAGGATTGAGCTGTAGCACATCATGTGCTCTGTGTCTGCGGTTGTAGTTTTGTCTTTGTTTTTTTTGTTTGTTTTTTTCGCCAGGTGAGGAAGAAACTTTCCTAGGTGATTCACCATGCCCAGGAAGCGTCTCACCTTACTTATGTTGCTGGGCTCATCCATGGAACTCACGGCATGCACCTTGTCAGGATCTGCGCCAACCCCCGATGCCTCAATGACCTGCCCCAGGAACTTTATCCTGTTCTTTGGAGAACTCACACTTGTCGTTCAATGTTACTCCAGCCTCCTGCAGTCGAACCAGTGCTTTTTGAAGTCTCTCATCATGCTCTGCTTGTGACGTCCCCCAGATGAGCACATCATCCATCTGGCAGAGGACTCCTTCTAAGCCCTCAAGAATGCATGCCATCCGTTTCTGGAAGTGTTCTGGGGCTGATGAGATTCCAAAGCACAGACGATTATAACAATACCGACCAAAAGGTGTAATAAAGGTCGTGAGCAAAGAAGAGTCCCTGGATAAGGGAATCTGCCAAAATCCTGCATTGGCATCCAGCTTTGAAAACACTTTTGCTCCTGCAAGCTGTCCTAGTGGGTGTTCTACTGAAGGGAGTGGATGTTTCTCTCTCATGACATATTTGTTTAGTTCAGTGAGATCGCTGCATATTCTCACTTTGCCTGTGCGCTTAGGAACCACCACCATAGGCGCGCACCAATCAGTGGGCTCCTCCACCTTGGAAATGACACCCTGCTGCTCCATCCTGTTCAGCTCTTCTTTAACCTTTGGTAAGAGTGGAAGAGAGATTCGCCTAGGGGT